>NW_019392910.1:70000-185000 GCF_000648675.2 Cimex lectularius | reverse complement strand
TGTAGGTTTCAGAAAAACATTTTCTTTGTCGTGCGAACGATCTTTATTGAGATCATCTTCAGGGCAATGCAAAACATATTTTTTATATTCATTCAAAGTATTTCTACTCACTCGAAGTGTTTGTTTTCTGTGTAATTACAAGGTTGAATAATAATAATAAAAGAACCATTCTGTTTAATTCCAAACTGCCATAAAAAAGGATCATTTCCAGAATAGATTAAGTTACTAATACTAACATAATTCCAGGACATGGAACAGGCAAAAAATTTAGTCAAAAAATTCTAATCTTAGTACAGACTTGTTGCACTAAAGTTGGACAAAATTCAGTATCAATGCAGGCCTATTAAAAAATAATAACTGAGGAACGATATATTAGTTGTGATTTACAAGACAAAGTGGAGTCTCTGATTTCATTCTAGTCCTTTTGTAAGGGGAAATAACTGTTTAAATAAGTCTAATTTGAATTCAATAAATTCATTCGGAGGTTGAAATAATATCCATTTCAAGATGAGATGATGGATCGACCTGCTGTTGAACATCGCAGAAAAAGGATCTTCGGTGAGGACACAACAGAACGACAATTCTTTAAGTTTTTGCCGAGCTTTGTACGATTATATCATCATGATCAGAGCCTATTTATTACAGGATAATATAGCAGTTAGGAACAAATTGTACAATTTATAAACAAAATTAAAAACAATTATATTATCTTACTTTAGCTCGATGAGTGTTAAAATAAGTCATGAGAAAAAACTGTATTTATAATAAGGGCATTCTCAACACGACAGACAAGAATGACACATCTACACTGAAAACACACACTTTGAGCCCTGAAGATGATCTCAATAAAGATCGAAACGTTGGCACGATAAATAAAATGTTTTTCTGAAACCTACATCACACCAGACCGTATCTCACGATTTCTGAATAATCATCGACTAACGGTCACTAATCCCCACACCTTTAACTTAAAACTTTAGTTATCTAAAAATGGCGAAATAGGAAAGAAAAAGTTCAATGTTAGTATGCAGATCCAAATGTTTTATTTTGAGTTAAGATTCATTAGTTTTATTGGAATCGAGAAATATTGTATTAATATGTATTAATAAGTAAATGATAAAATACTGAAATTAATGACATTATTTTTATTAAAAATGCATAAGTTATTATTATTTATAACTATGAATTGAATTGCTAATCACTTAGTTAGGAATCCTGTAAAAGGGAGTAATTCTGCTATTCTTATTAATAATATTGATAAAGTAAGCTTATATGTATTGTTTTGTAATTTGTTTATTTGGTTAATAAATAGAATCTTCTCGTATGAAGTTATATGAACCCTCGGGTATTTAAAAAAAAGCCCATTTGTAAGTATGTCGGTTCAAATGCAGGACCGCTGGATTCGAACCCAGGACCTTTACCTTATGATGAGAGCCGTGTAAACGCCTAAACCGTTGCGGCCACCGATGCCCCTGGATGAAGTAATATAAGAAGGAAGATGAAGGAAAATAAAACTGTTGGAAACGTATTGGCTTAGATATCTAAAAGCTAAAAGCTTAAGGTAATTACAAAATCTAGTTCATTCGAAGCATTTTAAATATTTGTTTGACTCTTCTAGTATGAAGGTCAAGATTATAAACACTAATGTGCTTTTATCCTTTAATCCTCCTAGAAAACTGGAGTGAAGAGATAGGATAGTGAAATCCCAACAACGACTATCATATTGATCCAATTCCATCGACATGACTCTAAAGAAAATAAACTTTTGGCCGACGTTTATTCATAAATCTAACGCCATTTTGACGAAGAGAGGTCGAAGATTATGAATGGCATATTGTTCAGATATTCGCGTTTACTTTCACTCGTCATTGTCTCCTCATTGTGTCTTATCTCTTCCTGATTTTTTTTTCACTTTCGTGTTCGCGGAACGAGAGGCAGGAAAGCGTCCAAGGTTGAGGAAACGGAACATGGTTTTCCATCTCGGGTGGTCGACAATTATTATTGTCTGCGTAAGTTTTTATTTCGCCTGTTTTCACTGCATTCTTACGAAAACTGCCTTTATAATGAGAACAAATACGAACAAAAAAAATTAGAAAGCCTTTTGATTTGATAGCAGTGTTATCCACGCAAACTCTGAGAAAACTTATTAAGCACAAGGGATTATTGTAAAAACTTAGTTTTTTCGTGTTCTGCAATGTGGGTCTATCTTTTCGTTTTAAACTGCTTGGTTCTATCCCATTAATCTCTCTACAATATTAAAAAAGTTTTGGCTAAATGGTGGGAGAGAGAAGGACCTATACGATTTTAAAGGTGCAGAAAAAGAAAAACATAGGGAGTGTCAACGCAACGTTTTAACAGAATTTTTCACTTCTCTCACTATTTTAAATTTTAAGAAACTCAGTTTGAACTTTAAGAAACCATTTTATATTATAGATTGTTAGAAAGAGGAACGTTTTTCTACAAAATAAGCCTAATTTCAACTTGGTCTTAAATAGCTGTTTAATACTATGTAAAAAAAGAACAGTACGAAAAAAACATAAAGTAGCTAACTTCCGGATTAAAATAAGTGTTGATATCAATTGTTTACTTATTTAAAATGAGGCTTTTTTTCCATCCACCACCCCGCCGTATGACAGGGAGACCCACACACCTTGTGGTACGGCGGGGTGGTGGATGTAAAAAAAGCCTAATTTTAAATGAGTAAACAATTGATATCAACACTTATTTTAATCCGGAAGTTAGCTATTTTATGTTTTTGTTCGTACTGTATCTTTTTTTACATAGTATTAAACAGCTATTTAAGACCAATCGAATAAAAAAATAGCTAAAAACATTAAATGATTACAATTCGCGAAGTTACGGAAGTTTTTTATCATAAGATCACAGGCACCGTGAGCAGTGGGATTGTGCGAATAGGAAAATTTTATGTTCTAGGCTTAGGTCCGGTCATGGCGTTTGTAGAGTGTACCTACATAAAATAAAGAAAAGAAGGACAAATTTCTGGCATCCAGGCATACTTTTTAAACTTCTTCTTCTTCTTTCTTACCCTCTCAGAGAGGGTTTCAGAGTGAGGTGTGGCAATGAATTCTCGGAAGTCAAATAGATTCAGGCCGGTGTACCGCAAGGTAGTATCCTCAGTCCTATCCTACATATCATTTATACTGCTGACCTACCAATACATCCTGACATTATTATCACCACCTACGCGGACGACACCGCAATCCTATCCTCTCATTCCAATCCTGTCCAAGCTACCTCCAACATCCATGAACACTTTGAGCTTATCGAAGATGGTGTAACATATAGGGGACAAGACTGAACGAAGAAAAATACACTCGGTGTACTTTTACGCTGAAAAAGCAGTCTTGCCCTCCATTGTACTTCTTGTACACAAAGACAGTTTCCACTCAAGTCAAATACCTGGGACTATATCTCGACAGCAGACTAACGTGGAATCCCCACACAAGACTTAAAAAACAACAACTTAATATAAGACTTGGACTACTAAGACGACTTCTAAGACCGAAATTGACTTTGACAATTAAGACAAAGCTAACACTGTACAAGACCTTACTAAGACCAATATGGACATATAGAGTGGAACTGTTGGGTACTGCCAAGCCTTCCAATATCCTGCGCATCCAGTCCTTAGACAAATTGTCAAAGCACCTTATTATGTCACTAACCTATCCACCAAGACCTCAACATTCCCTTTGTCAACGAACTAATCTAGTCCAGATTCCAAACCTTCCATACCAACCTTTCGAACCATCCTAACCATACTGCTCGAACCCACTCCACTCATTACCATCTTGACAAACCACAACGCCTCAACCGACGGTGGACTCGGGACCTCCTTGACCCCTAAACATACACACCGAGTGCCAGCAATGGCTGGCTCCTCAAAGCATGTGTTCTACCGGTGCAGTGCTGGCATTAGTGCTAGTGTTGTGCTGTGTGATACATTAATCATGTATACTATATTTGTATAGTATACTATCATGTATAGGTAACAAATAAATTTTAAAAATGTATCTGTCAAATTATTTAATCATTAAATGTTATATATCATTAAATCTGCCTAAAATTTAGACGTGTGAATCAGTGAGCAAATGTCTAGTTTTATGAAACGGACCCATGGCTAATGTGGAAACACAAGTTTATTTTTTTTTTTTTTAATTAAGGGGGAAAATGAAAATGGGAAATTATTAAAGTATATCGCCTTGAAAACGTATCACCACGAAATTCCATTATTAGGCAAATTAAATTCACTTAAATATTTGTATGTTCAAAAACGTTTCCAAAAAATTCGTTTTCAATTTGACGACGGCGTTGAAACCCCGATTTCACTTTTAGGTGAATATTTTCAAATCCGCATTCGTAACACTCACATGTTCTCATAACATGCACCACCACGTCGATGTCTCTTTTTTTTTTTGCTTTTGCCTTTGTAAAACCCACTTTCGTTAAAATGGAGACAAAAGATGGAAAATCTAGAGAGAACTCTTCCTCGGCCAAGACGCGGACCTTAATATTCAAGAACAATGGGCATAAAGTGGAAAAATAACAATGACTGTGTCGTAAGAGCCCGTCATTGTATTTTCAACTCCTGAGTTGGATAGCGGGTTGTAAAATTTCTGTCTTGCAAACCCGGAAGTGATTTCCTAATTTGCATTCGTTCCTGTTTATTTTATATTTTGTTTTATCACGATATTTTTTCATTTGTGGTAATAAAATGACTTCACGGCTTACGCTTTCCTTGACTTGGTCGCAGTGCTAAAAACGGAGATCTTGGGATTTTTAAATTTATTTACCGAGGGGAAAGTTAATCTTGTTGGATTAACGATCTGGTTAAGACTGAAATATTCGTATCAAACTAGGGAACTTCAATGGAAATGACATCGTTAAAAGAGAGACATGTGTAAACTGCTTAATTATAAACGTAATTGAACAGTGTAAACAAGTTTAATAAGCGAGAAGATCGGTATCTCAGAGAAAAGGTTGACCCCTTAAACCAGATAGACATGAAAACCAACTAAAATATCGACGTGAAATGGATATTCGGTGAGGTCAACAACAGAACGACAATTCTTTAAGTTTTTGCCAAACTTTCGACAATTATATCGACACCATCAGGGCCTATTTATTATAGGAAAATATAGCAGTTAGAAACATATTGTACAATTTATTGAAACAAAATTAAAAACAATTATGAGTGTTAAAATAAGTCTAGAGAAAAACTGCATTTATAATAAGATTGTTTAAATTTGGTGAAGCTCTGCATCTACATATTAACAAGATAAAAATAATTAATTAATTATTTCTAATCTATTAATTCTAATATCTTTATGAAAGGTATTGGTTGAGGAAAAAAATGAGCGTCACGAGCGGGATTCGAACCCCACGACCTTCGGCTAAATATGCCGCTGCTCTACCTAAAAACCTCTAAAAATGGCAACAAGGAGGGAAAATTCGAGAGGTGAGGTTGAGATGGAAAGTTGGTGTCCGAGTGGATCGAACTCACGGTATCACAAGTGGTAGAGCAGCGGCGAATAAAGCCGAAGGTCGTGCGTTCGAATCCCGCTTGTGACGCTGATTTTTTTATCTCAACCCTTTCATAAAGAATAATTAATTGAAAAAAGTTAATTGGTTAATCGGACCACGAACAGTAATGGATATTATATAAATTTTTAAAAACAACGTGATCGTAGAGAGTACCTCGGTTAAAATATAAGTACAAGTACATGCCTCTTTTCATACTTTTTTCAGGTACATTTGGATATCACTGTTTTGATTAATTTAGCTTTTTATAAAATATACTATTTAAAGGTAACTTTAACCGCAGTGCTAACTTCTACCACAAGGAAAAGACATGAGGCTCGGGTGGCGACATTTTATAAAAAGCTAAATTAATCAAAAATATGATATCCAAATGTACCTGAAAAAAGTATGAAAAAAGGCATGTCCTTATATGTATGTTATAACCGAGGTAACCTATACGACCACGTTGTTGTTTTTTAATTTTATATTATGTTGTTGTTGTTTCTTTTATTGTTTTTAATTGATTCTAAATACACGCAACGGTTTAGGCGTTGACACGGCGCTCATCATTGAAGATAAAGATCTCGGGTTCGAATCCAGCGGCCCTACATTCGAACCCGACATACTTACAAATGGGCTTTTTTTTTCGAAAATACCGGCACCCCGTTGGTTGATATGACCTCTGCTGTTGCAAACCCTCGTAAAAAAAATTAATTCTATATTTTACCTTGTTAATATGTAGATGCAGAACAATCTTATAATAAATGATTATTTGGAGATCGTGAGATGCGGTCTGGTGTGACGTAGGTTTTAGAAAAACATTTTCTTTATTGTGCCAACGTTTCGATCTTTAGTATCATCTTCAGGGCTCAAAGTGTGTATTTTCAGTGTAGATGTGTCATTCTTGTCTGTCGTGTTGAGAGTGCCCTTATTATAAATGCAGTTTTTTCTCTAGATTTATTTTAATACTCATCGAGTTAAAGTACGATAACATAATTGGTTTTAATTTTGTTTATAAATTGTACAATATGTTCCTAACTGCTATATTATCCTATAATAAATAGGAATATCATAGGCCCTGATCATGATAATATAATCGTCGAAAGCTTGGCAAAAGCTTAAATTATTGTCGTTCTGTAGTGACCTCACCGAAGATCCTTTTTCTGCGATGTTCAACAGCAGGTCGATCCATCATCTCACCTTGAAATGGATATTATTTCAACCTCCAAATGAATTTATTGAATTCAAATTAGACTTATTTAAACATTTATTTCCCCTTACAAAAGGACTAGAATGTAATCAGAGACTCCACTTTGTCTTGTAAATCACAACTAATCTATCATTCCTCAGTTATTATTTTTTAATAGGATTGCATTGATCCTGAGTTTTGTCGAACTTTAGCGCAACAAGTCTGTACTAAAATTAGGTTTTTTTTAATTAAATCATTTGCCTGTTCTATGTCCTGAAATTAAGTTATAAGGACCATGGCCCAAAATGCATTAGCAATTAAAATATATGGTATTAAAATAAATTGTGTGTTAAAAAATATTTTTAAAAAAACAGTTTCTAGACTTCTAGATGAACTAGAATGGTTCTGGTCATACTGGAATTGCTGAATTGAGGACCAACCCCTCCCTGGCTTGCCTCTTCGTCGCCCTGTCCTATGGGCATTTGGACCTAGACAAGAATTAATTTGTTCAGTATTCCTATTTCTCCCAGTCCCTTGATCTTAACTCCAGTGAAAACAATACTGTTGGTGTAAAATCTATGAAGCTTCATAGCTCATATGAGCCCACTTGTTTTACTTTACGGACTCAGTAGCCACCGCACACAAACCTAACCTGATTTATGCTATAATTAAACGAGCAATACATTTCTAAATTCAAGCACGTCACACAATGTTCGGGTTTTCCGAGCACAAAACAAACTCGGAAGTTGTTTTTATCTCTTTTTGCAATGTATTTGGTGGGATCGGTGATACGGTGTAATGAATGTTGTGTGTTGAAACTATGCCAAGATTTTGGTGTTTTATTTCACCTTCCTCAGGACTCTACAACAGATACACAAACATATCATTTTTTTATAATTACTCAGCTATGTAAGTGAAAATCAACAATCAGCTTATTTTTTACAACTGACAGATTCTCAGTCAATTTTTAAAATTATTTTCTTTTATCAACATGTATACAACTATTTTATCTCTTTTTACCATCTCTTATTTTTTACTAAGTATAATGTTTTTTAATAAATAAATAAATGATAATGTGGCATAGTTTCAACACACAACATTCATCGGACCACATCCCTGATCCCACCAAATATATTGTGAATACTAACTCCTTTACATCATCATACATTTCTTTGATCAATGTTGATTGTTTCAAAATACTATTAGTATAAATCTCTTCATTTCATCTGTAACTATTTCCATACTAAGTGGACCAAAAGCCACTAAACGCTTTATTTTGTAAATGTTGTACAGTTTGAGTTTAATGTTTATTAATAAACATTTACTTCTTTTTTAATAGTGGTTTACAATATACATTGTCTGTTTTTAATGAGGCGCAGATATTAATAAACTTCGAATGGTAGAGGGCTATTTAATTTTCCTAGATGGACTACAACACTTCCTAACACGAATAAAGTAAACCCTCCCTCCTTTCTACTGTCTGTAAAAGCTCACTATTAATTAAACGTTGGTTCATAAACCCTCGCTGAATAAACTTTTATAGCTTGTTTAAAATTGTTGGGCTGAAAATTCAATGGCCAGTCGTTGGATGAAAATTCAAGCAACATTGTTTCACACATTTTAAGTCTCTTAAGATAATCTAGACTGTCTTTGAATTTTTTAAGGTAGTGTTTTTTTTATGAAAAAGTTAATTAATTTTTTTATAGCAGTAATAACGATTGCAAGTATTAACAAAGTTATATGCAAATGTTTGAGGTGAATTTCATTATGAGTAAGAAATCCTTTCTAAGAAAACAAAAGTAATTTTTCTGTTTTGGTAGAAGCTCAACTTTTTCATTTTAAAAATGAATTAATTAAAACAAAAACAAAAATTCTAAAGAAAAGAAACTCTTAAAAAATTAAAATTAAATTAATTTTTAAATAATGACATTAACTGTATTTCTCCACATTTATTAATTTGCAACTATCAATAGTAACAATTGCCAGGAATCCATATATATCAGAATAATCACAAAAGTACTCACAAATATTGTTTTAATGTTTGATAACAGTGATACAGAAAGAAATTTGTGTTTTATTTGATTGTGGTCCAAAATAAGCCACCATCCTGCTAACTTTTTATTTTTATTTTTATGCAGACGGTTGAGAAGAAAAATTAGCTTCACGATCCAGATTTGAACCCATGGCCTTCGGCACCCGCTGGATTCAAATCACGCTCTTGACACTAATTTTTCTTCTCAATCGTCTTTGCTTAAAAAATGGAAATAATAATTAATAAACCTAACTAATTAAATATTTAATGTTTTTACTTCAGATTGACCCTTTTTAACCTCAAAAATTTCAATAGAATATTAGTTCCTGAAACAATGTGCTTCTTATTTTACTAAACCTCATGTAATTATACCTATATTCAAATTTGGCGTTCACCCTGTAAAACTAAAAACAGCAAAGGTTGTGCCTGTTCCTAAAAAGGGTATCAGGCATGATATGGCCCAGTTATCTAGTTTTAATAAAGTCAATGAAAAATTAATACATAATAATAGAATACATTGAAAGTTTTGATTTGTTTTCAAATTTCCAATTTGGGTTCAGAAAATTGCTGTCCACCAAGGATGCTCTCTATTACATACTTGAGAAAATAATAGGTTCAAAAATGAAAAATCTTTCAGTAGGTACCTTTCTTGATCTAAGGCCTTTCATCTAGTCAACTGTGACTTATTAATTATGAAAATTGAATCTTTTGGTGTACGTGGTGTTTGCCTGGATTTGTTTATGTCATTCCTTTCTGAGCGCTATCAAAAAATATTTACAAATAGGCATTCCTCTTCCACAATTCCTGTTAGTACAAGGTTCCCACAGGGCTCAATTCTGGAGCCACTCTTATTTAACATTTTCATCAATGACTTAGTCAATTAAGGTTGGATCTTCGTATTATTCGTGGATGATGGCACTAACATTGTAGGTTCAAGTGAGACTGAACTTAAATGACATAAAATAAAAAGTTGGATGGATAAAAATGGATTGGAAATCAACATCAAAAGAACGGTTTGTCTGAACTTCAATGGTGATAAATATTGGGAGTATGGAATTGTCTTGGACTGGCTCAGTAAGAATTTTGGGGTTGAATGTTGTTCCTCCTTGACATGGGAAGCTCATATAAATGAACTCCTACCAAATTTAAACTGTTGTTTTTTCAATGTAAATACTGTGAATTCTACGAGCCGACACATTCATACAATTAAGTACACAAATAATTTTGAATCACCACTCCCCTACGGGTTTTTGGGAAAATAGCACTATTACCGGAATATTAGCACCGATATTAAGGTCCCACTCCAGAAAAAAATTTTGCTGTCAGCTTTTTGAAAATAACAAAATAATGACACTAACATGCCTATACATTTATAGAACTGCCATTTTCATTTAAAGTGGGTGATCTTTTCATTGTACTCTTTATTCTCTCGGCAAAAATATTAAAATGTAATACAAATACTCTTCTGAGTTGCTCATTTGAATATTCTCTAAAAAACACAAATTCCTGCCAGCCCACCAATTGACAAGTGCCTTAGCCCTTTAGGGTGTAAATCCATGTACTATACGAGCCCAGAATGCCGTTTAAGTAAGAAAAATGATATAGTTGAGAGGTGGAAGAACAATATATACTCAAAAGACATGGATAAATGGCTCAACTAAAAATGGTTTAATATATGTTAAAAAGGGTTAATTTGAATTAAAGATAAAAAGGGTTATTTTGAAATTAAAAACAGTTAATTTGAAATTAAAAAGGGCTAATTTAAAGTTAAAAGGGGTTAATTTGATATTAAAAAAATAATTTAAAGTTAAGGAGGGTTAATTTGAAATTTAAAACAGTTAATTTAAAATTAAAAAGGGTTAATATGAAATTAAAAACAATTAATTTGAAGTTAAAAAGGGTTAATATAAGTTAAAAAGAGTGACTAAAATAAAGTAAAAAGTTAATTTGAAATTGAAAACAGTTAATTTAAAATTAAAAAGAGTTAATTTGGCATTAACAGCCATTAATTTGTAATTAAAAAGGATGAATTTAAAGTTAAAAATTGTTACTTTGACATTGAAAACAGTTAATTTAAAATTAAAAAGGGTTAATATGAAATTAAAAACAATTAATTTGAAGTTAAAAAGGGTTAATATAAGCTAAAAAGAGTGACTTTAAAATAAAGTTAAAAAGTTAATTTGAAATTGAAAACAGTTAATTTAAAATTGAAAACAGCTAATTTAAAATTAAAAAGGGTTAATTTTCCATTAAAAGCCTTTAATTTGTAATTAAAAAAGATTAATTTAAAATTAAAAATAATTACTTTGACATTGAAAACAGTTAATTTAAAATTAAAAAGGATTAATTTAAAGTTAAAAAGGGTCCATTTGAAATAGAAAAAATAATTTTATGCTATAGACGTAAAAATGGTTGATTTGACAGAAATAGCTATCCACAGGAAAACTCAAACAAAATAGCTCCCACAGTGAATGAGTTAAAGTTGATTTACATATTAAATTTATGAATTATAATTTGGATAAAAGTATATATTTTTATATCAGCTAAAGAAGGTTAAAAAAGTATAAAGTAAATTATTTACTAGTACATAATAACAAAATTTTACATAAATCTTCAACATAATAGTAAAATCTTTCAATTAATTAATCTTTATGAAAGGTATTGGTTGAAATGAAAAAGTTAGTGTTTGTGTGGATCGAAAACACAATAGGTCAAGTGGGTAGAGCAGTGGCGTATTGAGCCGAAGGTCGTAGGTTCGTATCCCGCTCGTGATACTTACGTTTTCATTTCAACTAATACCTTACATAAAGATTAATTAATTGAAAGAAGTTATTTGGTCAATTGGACTACAAAATATAATGGATATAGTAAAATGTTGGACAATGCATAATCCTACTGTAAACTATGTTCCTAACAGTCAGTTTAACTTGTTGAAATTATCTTTAATGAAATTCAAACAACTATCAATTTTGTTTTAGAGTTGAATAAGCAATGCGGTATTGAGCAATATTGTCTGGAACACTAGTCCCTGCCAATTTCAGAAATAGTACCTCAAAGTTTGTAATTCGATAGTTTTCAGAAAATCAACAGATAAAATGGGTTTGAAAAATTTTGAGAAAAAAAATATTTGTAGAATTGTTTTATTTTAAAATAAAAATTGTTTACAGTCGAAATGTACACTATTTACAACAGTTTCATGGATTTTTTTTTCTTTCTTACATAACATTGGAAACATTAATTTTTGCGTTTTGTAAGAACGGTGAACATCAAATTTATAATAATTTCATATAAAATACATAAAAGTTAACTCGGTGAATTTTCATAACAATTCGATAAAACGTAGCTCATAGAATATTACAAATTAAAAAGATTAATTTTACATGCAAGTACTATATTGTATTGAAGTGTAAGAAATAGTTCCATTTCTTGAAAAGAAATTTGTTTTGTAAAACCTTAAATGACAAAAAAATAAATCAACATGAAAAATTATTTTAATAAAATGTTAGCACAAATCCCCTTTATTTTGTTATTGTTCATGTTCATTCTTCATGTTCATGTTGTTCGTTCATTCTTTTAAAATCTTAGTAATTAGTTGACTTAACAAAAAGCCTTTTAAACGATTAACTGTTTATATTTACTTCAAAATGATGTCGGTCGAATCCACAAGTATTTTTAATTTATCTCCCCTCAAGTGTCAAGCTTCAAATAATTTCATATTGATTTATTTTATGTTTACTATAGAGATCAATAGTAACAATGATGAGTTCGAATACACCTGTAAATAATATACAACAATTTGGATTAACTTACGGTTAATATTAATAACTATATTTACACTTACGACGAGACCATAAAACATTTAGATTTTTTTTCTGAAAACAATGCGAATGAAAAGAAAAAAAGAGTACAATTCAGTGTACTTTTGTCACCCACTTTTACTCTACATAAAAAAAAAACCTACAAAATTATGACAAAGACGATTGTAACATCTCTTGCAACGTAAGGGGAAAACCTTTCGGCCAACCGGTACTCACAAAGATGAATAAATTAGACCTAATACAAATACAAATCTATAGCCGGTTCTACTCAATAATATACACATGTTTACAAAATAAAACAGAAAAAGGATAATTTGAATTATAATATAATAATATATATCACAGAGCTTCACAAGTTTCTATTTTGCATCGGGTCCTGTGCATTTTCCGTTTCCGAGAGGGAAACGAATAAATAATAGTTCCAAAGCTTGCAAACTAGAATCGATAGATCCAACATTGGATAAAATCAAAAAGTCACAACCATTTCCTCAGTGAGCTTGACATTGAATTATTCAATGCTAGATTGCAAGTGCAAAATAGAAAACAATGTGCTAAAAGTATTTTTCTATTTGTTTTCGTTTGTGAATTAGATGTTCCCATTCAAACTTTTTAAAAATATATATACATGCGTAAATTTTCAAGCCATGCAGATTGCCAAATATGTACGATTTAAAGTTGAAAACTTTATTATTTCAAGGATCCAATCTTAAGAATTTGTGAAAAATTAAAAATTAAATTACGATAAGAAATTATAACAGCCTAGTTAAATCTCGAGTATGCTCTTTTTAAAAGTAAAACATACAATGTGCAAAAAAAAATTATAAATGTCAAATAATTAAACATTAAAATGCTCCATTGGAATAACAAGTTATAACATTTAAAAAATAGATCACCATTAATTTTTTTAACTATTAATCTAATGTTGATTTTTTTTTTAAATGTACAGAGTACATATTATGTAAAATGTTTATATAATTCTGAACTAGGTCTTTTAAAAAAATGTTTTAGCAGTGTAAGTAAAATAAGGTTTGATTAAAAAAATGTACTTAAAAATCTCAACAGTTGTGAGACAGTTTTGAATGGGAATAAAAATAGGTAAAGTAGAGCTTGTTACATGTACACGGCACATTTTTTTTCACTCTGTTTGTCCTGGTCTTTTTCACCATTATAAAACTCGTTCGCCGGCTCGACGAGCATGTCCTCTTCGGCTTGGGACATTCTCACATCAGGGTCTAGATCGTCCAGTACGGCTGAATCGTCGGACGGTACCAGGTCACCAGGTATATCCTTCATTTGAACACTTGGAGCGTGCTGAAGCATCTTTAGATTATCGAACACGAATTTGGTTATTGCCTCGAGATATTGTTTTCCGTTGAGGTTTTCCTGTCTTGGCGGAATCTCCGGATGAAGTTGGAAATCTGGAGCGAAATACTCTAAGTACTCTGTATACGGGAGTTCGTTGCTGATGGCTTCGTGGAGCAACAATGAAGTTTCGTACGTCCAGCACCTTGCTACATTTCTCAGCGTGTATCCTCCACCTCCGACGACTAAAAGCGGAATATTGCAATCCCTGATCAACCTGACGCATTCGCCATGACCCCTTGTTGTTAGCCCGAATGTGCCTAACCTATCGCCTTCTAGAGAATCGGCTCCGCATTGAAGGACGATGGCTGTAGGCCTGAAAAAATCCATGACATACTGAATAACAGGTTTAAACACTTGATAATAACTTTGATCGTCAATGCCTTCTTTGAAAGGAACATTGACTGAGTAATATCTTCCCGAGTCAGACCCAATTTCATACATGTCTCCAGAGCCTGGGAAAAAACAGGGACCGAAGTTGTGAAAAGAAACTGTCATAACTCGATCAGTTAGGTAAAACGCTTCCTGAACACCATCACCGTGATGCACATCAATGTCGATATATAAAACCCGAGCGTAGTATTTCAAAAGTTCCAAAATTGCGATCACTATGTCATTGACGTAGCAGAAACCAGACGCTTCGAATTTCTTCGCATGGTGCAAACCGCCTGACCAATTAATGGCGATGTCACACAGTTTGTGGTTAAGCTTCGTCGCACCTTCGAGCGACGCGCCCGTATACATGGAGCAAAAGTCGAACAGCCCTTCGAATACAGGGCAATCGTCACCGACATTGAAGCTAGCCAAGTTCTTCGTATATCCCTGAAGGTTCTGAGGTGTGACCGACTGCAGGAACTCAATGTACTCGTCCGAATGGAACCTGCACATGTCATGCGGACTTGCACGGTACGGACGGTAGATTTGCATCTTCTTATGCAACCCGTAGTTCAAAACAAGACTGTGGATGACGGACAGCCTATGTGGCTTCATAGGGTGGCCCACGCCGTAATGGAAATTGCCCACATCTGGGTCATAGAAATAAAACACCTTCTTCTTCGCCATGATTATTCTTTTTTCATAAGATACTGGCTAAAAAAATTTATGATGACTGTCTTCCTTGTCTTATCAGATGTCACGTTCCTCTCCTGTAACATATAATATTTAATAAAATCACTAGTTACAAAGCATATTTATTTAGAACAAAATAATAGTCATACATTAATTCAATACAAATAAACATAAATAAAAAGAACATAAATTATACAGGGTGATGAGCTTGTCATGTTTAAAAAAAAAAATCGGTAACAGTACATTTAAAATGGGGTAGAATGTCATAAACCTCATGCTTTTATCTCAATCTATTCAATAGTTATGATTTTTTAGAGTTTATTTAAGAAAAACACGTTTTTTTACATAAAACCTGAATTCTCCACTCTAACTTACAAACTTACTTTTCCCAACTTTTGACCATATTTTTAAATTCAATTCCGAACCTCCTTTTGGATTAGTCCACTTTTGTTCTAAAAATCGCCTGACTATTTACAAAATAACTGCACAAACATCATGAAATTTTTGAAAGGGTAAACGTGAATTAACCTCTTTAAACCGTAGCTCCCCTCCATTACATTTTTAAAAATGTCCCAGCTAAGAACACCAACATTTTATGAGCTTTGCAACGGACTCTTGGAAACCTTCATTATTTTGATTTTGATGGGCAATTTCAGTTGAAAGTGGGGAAAACATGCTTCAGGAAGTATCCTGGGGATTAATTGTATGGCCCAAGAGTTGATCGGATTTTTATTCTGATGAATGTTTTGTTTCTTTACTAATAAATTATTTTCAGAATGTAATTGGTAATTATTAATTTACACGCCCGATCAACTCTCAAACCACCCACCAACAAACCTCAAAAAAAAAAGTTTGCAAGTTCATTGTGCCAAAATTTCAAATACGCAGGTCTATTATAAAATCCTTTATTTCACTGTTTTTTCTTAATGCTAAGTAAAAAAAAAAAAATAATCGCCCAAAATATTCATGACATCAATTTACTTCATAAAATTAAATCGACGAAGAAATTCCATTTTATTATTGTTCAAAGCAGAATTCAGCATGCAGTTCATTGTTTAGAAAATGCAGCAAACTCCAATACTTTATTTAATCTACCTGAATGCAATCCTGAAGAANTTATAAAATAACTGCACAAACATCATGAAATTTTTGAAAGGGTAAACGTGAATTAACCTCTTTAAACCGTAGCTCCCCTCCATGACATTTTTAAAAATGTTCCAGCTAAGAACACCAACATTTTATGAGCTTTGCAACGGACTCTTGGAAACCTTCATTATTTTGATTTTGATGGGCAATTTCAGTTGAAAGTGGGGAAAACATGCTTCAGGACGTATCCTGGGGATTAATTGTATGGCCCAAGAGTTGATCGGATTTTTATTCTGATGAATGTTTTGTTTCTTTACTAATAAATTATTTTCAGAATGTAATTGGTAATTATTAATTTACACGCCCGATCAACTCTCAAACCACCCACCAACAAACCTCAAAAAAAAAAGTTTGCAAGTTCATTGTGCCAAAATTTCAAATACGCAGGTCTATTATAAAATCCTTTATTTCACTGTTTTTTCTTAATGCTAAGTAAAAAAAAAAAAATAATCGCCCAAAATATTCATGACATCAATTTACTTCATAAAATTAAATCGACGAAGAAATTCCATTTTATTATTGTTCAAAGCAGAATTCAGCATGCAGTTCATTGTTTAGAAAATGCAGCAAACTCCAATACTTTATTTAATCTACCTGAATGCAATCCTGAAAAAAAGATAACGGCTTTTTCAATTATTGTACATGCAGGAACAATGTCAAATCTCATTCATTCAGACGCTTTTAATTTTAAATAAACAGTTATAAACAAAATTGTAAAATAGGCCGCGAAGAATTTTTGATGGTAAATTCAGTAAAAATTTCAGATGCTTGAAAACAAACTTAATTGACAATTCACTAATTTCGTGGTCTGCTTGACCAATTAATATATTACAATTAATTAAGGTTTATAGTTGAGATAAAAAAGTCAATGGCACAAGCGGGATTCGAATGCACGATCTTTGGCTAGATACGCCGCTGCTCTACCACTTGAGCTATCGTGACCTCGATCCACTCAGACACTAACTTCCCATCTCAACCCCACCTTTTGAATTTTCCCTCCTTTTTGCCATTTTTTAATTGACAATACACAAACGAGTGTTATGTTCCACTATTATTGCCATCTTTCGTGTAATTTTATAATTTTGTCAACTTAGGATTATGACACATGTTTTGACCGAAGCATTTACTGAGAGGAAAACTGATTCGGTTGGGGGTTTCTTTGTTAAGAATGGGACGGTGTGGTGCGTATCACTTGGTGGTTTTGATACCGAGTAATAGGGTCAAAGAAGCCCGGTTGTGTAGTATTCCATCAGCTGTGCCACATATATCTGTTTTGCGTCCAACTATGTGTAAATCATTTGTTCTCGAGGGTTTTTTTCATCTTGATGACTGACGAAGAGTCTTTTTTTCTGTTTTCCCACAATCGGATGAACCCATATTCAACTCCCCCCATTGGGCAGCAGAAAAACCTGTTCTGCATGTATTGCACTAATGAACGATAATAAAGTATATTGCACTATAATTGACAATATTGGAAAACGACACAAACAAGACTGGTGGGCTCTGTCTAGTGGAATGGTGAAATTGACAATATAACTGCTTATGAAACCGCTGTGTGCAAAAAAAATAAAATTGTGGTCCTTTTTTTATTAGATGGCTTGGAGCTTTTGGCTATGTAAATCTAAAGATTTTCAAATATCAAGTTTTATTTACACATTTTTGCACCTTTTACCTCAACTTGATTTTGGGTCCAGTATTTGTGCTGTATTTGTTTGGGATTTTATAGTTTAAACCCATTTAAATTAGAAGAAGCAAAGTGATAACCCCTTTGTTTTCTCTATCTGCATTGCTTGGAGTCGATAGTTATCGAACACCTATGACCTTCAAAAATGCAGATTTATTTATCTTTTTCACTATCTACAAAGCTTGCCAAATCTCATATATTCAATATTTTGCTCCTTTTATCCTAAATGAATTTTTGTCCAGGATGTATTGCCGTATTTGTTTGAAAATGTTACCAAAATTAAATTAAATAGTCATTTACAATCAATGATTATGATACACATGACATGCTTGGAGTCGATAGTTATCAAACACCTATGACTTTCAAAAATGCAGATTTATTTATTTTCTTTTTTTTCACTTTCTACAAAGCTTGCCAAATCTCATATATTCGATATTTTTCCCCTTTTAGCCTAAATTAATTTTGATCTGGTATGTATCTTATTTTTTTGAAATTGTATAGCCTAACCCCATTTTTAAAAAGTAGAAGTAAGTTCTGTTCTATCTGAATTGCTTCTTCAAATTCTGCCAAAAGTTAATTTAAATGCTCATTTACAATCAATAATCATGATGCACGAGTGCATGAAATATGAAATTTGTAAAAATAATTTATTTTCTATTATCTTGCCCTTTTTATCAAATATTTATTTTTCTGTTGTTTAAATTTGTGTATTTGAGATTTTACAGCTTAAACCCATTTTTAATTAGGATCAAAAGCTAAGAAGGCTTCGGTGGCCACGACAATTTAGGCATTGACATGGCGCTCATCTCAGTAAGGTAAAGAAGTCCGTGGTTCGAATCGAGCAGCCCAAGGGTTGATATGACCGCTCCTGTTGCGAACCATTGTTAAAAAAAAAATTAATAAAAAAAGTGAAATCCTTATTTTATTAGATGGCTTGGAGCTTTTAGCTATGCAAATCTAAAGATTTTCAAATATCAAGTTTTATTTACACATTTTTGCACCTTTTACCTCAACTTGATTTTGGGTCTAGTATTTGTGCTGTATTTGTTTAGGATTTTATAGCTTAAACCCATTTTAAATTAGGAGAAGAAGCAGTGATAACCCCATTTTTTCTCTATCTGCACTGCTTGGAGTTGATAGTTATCGAACACCTATGACCTTCAAAAATGCAGATTTATTTATTTTATCTTTTTCACTATCTACAAAGCTTGCTAAATCCCACATATTTAATGTTTTGCTCGTTTTGGCCTAAATGAATTTTTGCCCATTATGTATGGCCATATTTGTTTGAAAATTTTGCCAAAAATTCAATTAAATGGTCATTTACTATCAATAATTATGATGCACGAGTGCATAATAAGACTGACATGTACAAAGTTAACTTATTTCTAATTCCCTTGCCTTATTTTTATTACTTCCATCAAAAATTTATTTTTCCCTTGTTTATATTTTTGTTTTGTTTGAGATTTTATAGCTTCAACCCATTTTTAAATAGGGGAAGAAGCAAAGTGAAATCCCAGTTTTTCTCTATCTGCACTGCTTGGAGTCGATAGTTATCAAACACCTATGACTTTCAAAAATGCAGATTTTTTTCACTATCTACAAAGCCTGCCAAATCTCACATATTCGATATTTTTCTCCTTTTAGCCTAAATTAAATTTGATCCAGTATGTATTTGAGATTGTATAGCCTAAACCCATTTTTAAAAAGTGGAAGTTCTATTCTATCTGAATTGCTTGGAGTCATTAGCTATACAAATCTAAGACTTTCAAATATTTTGGATTTTCTTTCAAATTCTGCCAAAAGTTAATTTAAATGATCATTTACAATCAATAATCATGATGCATGAGTGCATGAAATATGAAATTTGTAAAAATAATTTATTTTCTATTATCTTGCCCCTTTTATCAAAAATGTATTTTTCTCTTGTTTAAATTTTTGTATTTATTTGAAGCTTAAACCCATTTTTAATTATGATCAAAATCTAAGAAGGCTTCGGTGGCCGCGACGATTTATGCATTGACATGGCGCTCATCTCTGTAAGGTAAAGAAGTCCGGGGTTCGAATCGAGCAGCCCATGGCCTCTGCTGTTGTGAACACTTGTTAAAAAAAAATTTTAACAAAAAAAGTGATATCCTACTTTGCTCGGAGCTTTTGGCTATGCAAATCTAAAGATTTTCAAATATCAAGATTTATTTACACATTTTTGCACCTTTCACCTCATCTCGATTTTGGTCGTGTTTGTGCTGTTTGTTTGGAATTTTACAGCGTAAACCCATTGTAAATTAGGAGAAAAAGCAAAGTGACAAACCCATTGTTTTCTCTATCTGCACTGCTTGGAATCGATAGTTATCAAATACCTATGACTTTCAAAAATGCAGATTTATTTATTTTCTTTTTTTTCACTATCTACAAAGCTTGCCAAATCTCATATATTCAATGTTTTGCTCCTTTTATTCTAAATGAATTTTTGTCCAGGATGTATTACTGTATTTGTTTGAAAATGTTACCAAAATTAAATTAAATAAATTAAATTAAATAGTCATTTACAATCAATGATTATGACACACGAATGAAAAAGACTGAAATGTAAAAAGATAATTTATTTCTTATTCCCTTTCCTTATTTCTATTACTTCTATCAAAAATTTATTTTTCCCTTGTTTACATTTTTGTATTTGTTCGAGATTTTATAGCTTCAACCCATTTTTAAATAGGGGAAGAAGTAAAGTGAAATCCCAGTTTTTCTCTATCTGCACTGCTTGGAGTCGATAGCTATGATTAACTTATGACCTTCAAAAATGCAGAATTTAACGTAACATTCACCTTTACTGTTTTCACCCTAAGGATTCATTAAGACAATCTCCAAACATGTTTGGGAAACACATCACTAACATCAAACTTTGAAATTATAGTTTTAGAAAGAACTTGTTTGTTTATAATTCATATTCCGGCATTAAATTATTAGCGCCAAATTATAATCATTACTATTATCATTCAAAGATTCGTTAATTTGTAATTTGGTAATTACCGATCACGTTGTCAAACCCTACAAGGACAGGGAGACCAAAATGATCGGCAACGCCCACATTACAAGTTCATTAACCCAAAAACTGTATAAGGAAATCTCAAAACCTCAGGTAAGTTATTTAAATTCAGAAACATAATTAGTAGAATAATAAAATACCAAGCGGAAGTACAATAAGGTTTATTTTATTAATATGGAAACCAAGAGGGGAACAAAGAAAACTTAATATGATGACATTTCGATTAAAAAGAGAGAAAAATTATACACGACCATCAAAATTTTAGTCGAGGCCATCTGAATTGGGAATAATAACAAACTTACCCTTGTTATTTTGGTGCCAAATCTTATAGGCAAGAGGGGCAACAATGAGGTTGATAAATTGGACAAGGAAATTTTGTGATGAAAAATCCACCCAACCTGAACAAGCCACATATACAGCGGAAATGAACGGAATGACTACGACTGTTTGGATATTCAGTTGATAACATGACTCAGTTGATCGTGTATGGTACAATGAAACCACTTTTCGTTTTGTGAATTTACAAGGCAATGGAGAAGCAGAAAAGAAAGAGAAAACATTGGATTCATCCATTGAATACGAAAAAGGTAGCACTTGGTCAAGCCTACTGTTTGTAAGGGGAATTTCGACGCTGTCCTGACAAATTCTTCCAATACTATCGGATGACTATAGCTTCATTTGATGAGCTCCTAGCATTGGTCGACATGCAACTTCGGAAACAAAATAGAACATTCAAAACTGTAGTTTCACCCTAAGAAAGACTGCCAGCAATGCCTTCCTAAGCTTTTCTCTTGGCATCCCTGTTATTGTACATTCTGTCTTTAAAATTCCACAGACAGGGCCTGTTCTGAACTTTCACAATAAATTGTTCCTCGTCCATCCTAGACCAGCTTGCAGTTTGCCTGTCTGACTGCCTGCCTCTTCCATTCTACTCGTCCGTCGCCACTGTGGCGCACCCCTTCTACTTTTCACTGTTTTGACCTGTTTAGACGGAACCCAGCGAAAAATTCCGTTGACGGACAAGTGGTGCACCAACAAAGCTTGACAGAGAGATTACAACAGAAATTTCCGTTCGATCTGTCGAAGGCTATTTTGAATGTAAGCTTGCGCAGCGGAAATTTCAATCATGGAAACTCCCGTCACATCATGGCACCAGCCTTAATGAATGCCATGTTAATTTCATTTAATTACGGCTTAAGAATAAAAAAAAAAGTCCAGAGGCAAATGTGATAACTGAACCCACGACCGCGGGATCTACTAGCCGAGAGTCTGACACCTTAACCACTTGGCTACCGCAGCCCCCCCCTCACTCTAGTTTAAATTCATACAAATAAATTTGACGAAAATCTAATTAGAACATATTTAATTTTGCAGGTCCTCACTCTTATAAAATTCAATATAAACTAAAACATTTTGTATAAAAGATAACAATTATTATAATCCATAATTAGATTTGAGAATTTAGGTTTGTTTGTATGAGTAGAAAATTCGAAAATAAAACAATTTTCAAAACCAGCATTAATTTAGCACCAACCCAAAACTTTTTTTTTTTTTTAGTAAAGTAACAACGCTTTATGGCGTCGCGATATTCCCCCGGTCCTTCAATCTCCGAAATTTGACTAACTTTCTTCATAAATTGTTCAACCATGAGCCAAACAGCCCTGTTTCTCCCTTCTAGTTAGAAAACCTTATACAAATAAAAAACATTTTTTTTAAAAAGCCTTGGGAAGAACGCTAGAAAACAAACAAAACATAACCTATGAGAAACAATCACAGGATATGGAGATTTGAACTTGGCGTGGAATAGAGACGCCGAATCTTAGAGACTTTCGTGTCACCTTTGCAAAGTGCCGTAGAGATCGAGGTCCTCCTTGAAAATCGCCATTCGTACAGGAACGCACCCCAGCATCACAGCGGTGTAGATTTTTCAAACAAACGTGGACCTCCGAGACATAACTGTTTATTAATGACCTAGAAAGGTCGACGATTCTCCTGACTAAAAACTTACAGACTAGAGACAGAAGTATACGCGATCTCTAGCGCTTTTTGTTTATATTTACAACTCAGTGTTTACCAAAGTTCTTGTTACAATCTTCAATAATTTGTTTGAAATACCAAGGCTGATAATCAATAAAAACTAACTTTCTTCTCGTGTAGAAATGTGTGGTGATTAGTGACCGTTAATCGATAATTATTTAGAAATCGTGAGATGCGGTCTGGTGTGATGTAGGTTTCAGAAAAACATTTTCTTTATCGTGCCAATGTTTCGATCTTTATTGAGCCCTCAAGATGATCTCAATAAAGATCAAAACGTTGGCACGATAAAGAAAATGTTTTTCTGAAACCTACATCACATCAGATCGCATCTCACGATTTCTAAATAACTAGCTTTCTTGTTTTATTAATACATCTACCATATACACTCAAAAGATTGTGACTTTTGGTGACAATAAACCTTAAATAGGTGATGATTATGATCATGATGAATTGATGAACTAGGAAGTCGTAGGTTTTTGTTCCCAAAACACTGCAGCCTTCTAGTTTATTGTACATTCCTAATTCCTTATTTCAGTGCAATCGATCCTTCTCCTACTACTACTAGTACTAAACTTAAAAAGAGGAAATTATAAACAACCATCAAAATTTTAGTTGATGCCATCAGAATTGAGAGTAACAACAAACTTATCCTTGTTTTGGTGGTACCAAATTGTACAGGCAAGACGGGCAGCAATAAGGTCGATAAATTGGTCAAGGAAAGTTTTATAGGGTCATTGAGTTCTAAACCATCGACTGTTTTTTTTCCTTTATTGAGCAGATGCTCTGCATTCGAAGGTGGGTTGTTTCTTCCTCTTTTTCACCTCAAATGCCAGTGACCGGACCTATCACTCCTTTGAGTTTAGGCCTTTAACTGTAGCAATGTGTTTGCCAATCTTCATGAGGGTTGTTTTGGCATAAGTTTATTATGTCTAGCACCTGTAGAGTTTATCCATTTTCTTCTTTTTTTCTGTTTTAGATCCATTATGTAATGGAATATTCTGTTTGTTTTTGTGATCCCAAAACCCAACCTCAAGGCCTCTTTATCTTAGTTGTTTATTTATTTTTTATGGTTCAAAAACCCATTTCTTAAAAAAGTATACAAAAGTAAGGAGAAAAAATATATACAATACAATGCTTATAACTAACTAAACATTAATAAAGAATAAAACACTATACTATACAATCAATGAAAAAGACGATAACATCCTTATAAATAAAACAACATAAAGATTTAATTAAACACCCTATCAATATAATTTTAAAGTCTAGGAATTATTGAAAAAATATTGAAATAATATAACAAAGTGTTATAACTACAGGTATAGTATATTTTTAGTTGTTTTTTTTTAACTAAATAAAATTATTATGTTTCAAGCAACTGACTTATAATGAGGAAACAGAATATGGACATGCCTCCTATGGCCAGGTGTCTGCTTTTCGTTACTCAAAATTCCTTTGTGTCCTGGAACCCAAGATAGCATCAGGTTGCTGTATTTCACCAGTTTTTGGAGATTCTGGATGGATTCAATGGCTAATTTTAATGTTTGTTTTTTCCCATGCTAATGCTTTAATAGCTGCTCGTCTAACCGATCTTATGATGATTTTTGTTAGGGTAACCTTTTCGAAGATTTTCTAAGGCACAAGTGTTGATGGCTTGATTTTCAGGTTAAAAGACCAAGGTGTACTTTCCTTATGAGTTTGATTGCTCGCATTTTGGGCTTGTACAGAAAGCGCCTGATATGGTTCCTTTATTTGATTCTGTATACAATATCTTAGTATCTGATTTCTTCCTAAATTCGTCCTTTTCTTTGTAGTCTGTTGAAATTTTATAGGTTGTTGAAAAGAGTGATTCCGAGATCATGTAGTCAGTCTCCATTTCTAAAAAACGGGTGTCCGATTTTATTAATCTTTTTCATGTGCCCGAAATGTTTAGTTCCCACCCTGCATTTTATATCTACATCCTTTGGGATAATATATCATAGCATTGCTTAAAAAGAGCATTTAGAATGCCTCAAACAATTCCCAAAAGATTCCGCACAGTGTGGGGCGTAATTGACTAATTTTTTAGTTGACTAAAACTGTTAACTAAAAACTTTTAGTTGTTTATTGGTAACAACTACTTTAATTAATTAAATTGTTAGTGAACAGTTTCAACTAAATTGCTCGTTGGTAGATGTAGGCAAAATTAGTTTAAACAATTTAGTTGCAGTTGTTAGTTATTAATTAGAATTGATTTTTGTCGCACACTGACTCAGTGCTTTTGTGGTCCAAAACACCAGACAGTCTGTCAGACGAAAATATGTGACATTTATGTAAATAGATTGGTTTTGTAATGCTTCATCTTAGTAGTTTTCAATTGTGTTTGTGATCTTTACTGTTTTTATTAATTTATTTAATAGTTTTGTTCACAGTTCTTATCTAGTTATTTTTGGCCTTAAGCGATGCTAAAAAACCGTCATGTATAGTTTTCTATGGAGTAATAGTAAGAAGTAAAAAAATTCATATATCGATTTGTTCAATAAATGTATGGATAACCATTTATGGCGTAAGTCGGTTCTCTAGCTCCTCATCATTTGTAAACTGATAGAATATTGGAATTTGATATAATCATGAAAAGGATTATTAAAAAAATCTGCACTCGATGAAACGTTTCGTTTTTGTAAATTTGAATGTTATTAATTAATAAGGTATAAAAAAGGTGTTAAAAAGTTTTCCTTATGAAGTATTGTGGTGGGATGAAATCGTTGGCGATCAAGTGGACGGCGACGGGAGGCTGACGTCATTTCCAGGCGTGGTGGAGTAAAATGGATTCCGAGTTTTGATGTATCGGAAAGTGGCCGAGGGACCGAAGTGAAACAGGTGTTTTTCCGTTCGGTTTTTCTTTTTTACGTTGCCCTTTTCCGTTTTCCCCCTTCGGCCCAGGACCCGCGCACCCATCAGGAAAATGAGGAGGAGGAGACGGAGCCCGCACTGACCCATCCGAAGTTTGTTTTCCAAGAAAAATAAAGTGGGACTCGGGACTTTTCCGGGGGCGCGAGTGAGTTTCCACAGTTTTTCCACCCCCGGCCGCGACTCAGATGCGATTCGGCCGAAGGTCCTTCCTTCGTTTTCGCCCTTTTCTCAGGGGGAAGACTACTCGCGAGTTTCCAATTATGTGACTTTATTTCCCTGACAATTTTTTTCGGTGATTTTTTTTTTAAATTCCGCAGTGAAAATGAACGCGAAAGTGCGAAAAAGGTTCAAATCCAAATGTTAAAAACAGTGACATAAGGATTAGCGAGAACGTTTTCCCTTGCAAATTTTGTTTTGCCTTTTTTTTTACTGAAACGAGAAAAGTTGATGAAGTGTGTCAATTTTTGATATCCGCAGGGTCGATTTGATTAGGGTTTCGTCTTCATTTTTTATATATATTTAAAATGTCGTTTCTGAGCAATTTGAAGAAAGTCCTCCACCTCGGGGGCAACGAGTCGAAGAAGAAGAAAGTCTTCAACAACATTCAGATGGAATGCGACCCCGAGGAGTTCTGGAACATCATCGGAGAGCTGGGCGATGGAGCCTTCGGAAAAGTCTACAAGGTGGGTTCGAGAGATTTATTTTTTAAAAAAATGCGACATTTCGACACGATTTTTCACGTCGGAGGTCTGCCTGGAAAGTGTCCCGCGGCCTATTCGGCAACCTTGACCTCCATCGGGACCTGTGTCGGATACCGTGGATTCCTCTGGTGTTTGGTGCATTGCACCTTCCGCTTTTCTGGGCCGCCCTCGTTTCACCGATTCCTGTTCCTCTTCCCACTTGGCAGGCGGTCCTGCACGAAAATTCCGGCCTTTGCCACGACTCAAATCCACAATTCGTATTAAAAAGAGGAAATTTTAAATTTTCTAAAAGCCTGTTTTTATAAAACAAACAAATAAAGATAGCAGGGCGTTTTTGGTACTTCACAATATTACATCTGGTTATCGCCAACGATTTATTACTCCATGCATCCATTAAAAGATATGAAACACGACAGGCAATACTGTCATCATATTCATATATTTAATGAAACCTGTAGTAATTTTTATTACTATAGTTAATATAGTTTGAGCATGAAATCTTCACGTAACGACTGTATCGAAAGTGGCACAAAAATGTCAAATATTAGAAATTTGTGCAGCCCACTTCATCTTCGCATATAAGCATTTTCCATCAGTCGCGGGATCACTAAAATACTGAAAACTTATTGATTTCTGAACTGATTTGGCTTTGTTGGTTCTAACGGATTTTGGTTAATTTCTACCCTTAATTATGTTTATGAGTAATTTTTTAAAGAAAGTGTTGAATTTTTGAATCGCCATAATTCAACAGCCCATTTTATCATCTACATTTTATTACTCCACACACCTTTTAAAAGGTATAAAATGACTGGCAACACCGTCATTTTCTTCTTGGTTAATACACCTGTGATAATTTTTTGTAAATGCTATTGTTAATACAGTTGTCTCATTTAGGCTTCAAATCTTTTATGTTACAAGTGTTTTGAAAGTGGCATAAAAATTTCAAATATTAGAAATTTGCGCGACCCACTTTGCAGTCTGTCCCTATATATTTTTTTAGTAGAAAACAGTTCTAATGTCACTAAAATACTGGAAGCATATTCAATTGTCTCTAGTAGTTCTACAGATTTTGTTTTATTTCTACCCTTAATTATGTTTATGAGTAATTTTTTAAAGACTGCATTGCATTTTTGAATTGCCAGAATTTTACAGCCTTTTTTTGTCTTCTATATTTTATTACTCCACACACGATTTGAAAGATATAAAGTGACAGGCAACACTTTCATTATATTCATGGTTAGTGAAAGCTGCGTTATTTTTGTATTACAATTGTTATTTGAGCATTAAACCTGCATGTAACGACTGTTTCAAAAGTAGTACAAACTTTTCAAATATTAGAAATTTGTGCTGCCCACTTTAATGTCATCACATATAAGCAATTTTCCATTAGTCAATGGATGAGATTAATACTAAAATACTGAAAACTTATTCATTGTAAACTTGCTTTTGCTTTGGTGGTGACGGATTTTATTTTATTTCTACCCTTAATTCTGTTTATGAGTAATTTTTTTAAAGACTGTTGAATTTTTGAATCGCCATAATTCAACAGCCCATTTTGTCTTCTACAGTTTATTACTCCACACACCTTTTAAAAGATTTAAAATTATACGCAACACCATCATTTTTTTCATGTTTAATACAACCTGTGATCATTTTTTTTAATACAAAATGATTGTTAATACAATAGTCATTTGGGCTTGAAATCTCCATGTAACAAGTGTTTTGAAAGTGGCATTAAAATTTCAAACATTATTAATTTGTGCAACCAACTTTGCTGTCTGCCCACATAAAAAATTTTCTGTCATTTGAAGGATGCGATTTGTCAATTCAAATTCTTGAAAACAGTAAATGCTAATGCCAATGTAAAATACTTTAAAGGAAATTATTCATTTTGTGGTACAAACTATTCAATTTGATATTGACAATTCTGGCAGGCTTTTTTATTTATTTACCACATTGAATTTTGCAGGAATCTTACAGCTTTTTACAATTTTACACTTATAATTGTCCTCCTTCTATTAATAAAACCTGTACTTTTTTTTCTATTACAGTAGTTATTTGAGCATGAAATCTTCTGTTTTGAAAGAGGCAAAAAACTTCAAATATCAGAAATTTGTTCGACCCACTTTGATGTCTTCACATATAAGCGATTTTCCAAATCTTCCAGTCAAAGGATATAAATTGTCAATTCAATTTGTAGAAAACAGGTCTCATGTCACTGTAAAATACTGGGAAGTTATTCAACTGTGAACTATCTGATTTGGCCTTTGTGGTTCCGACAGATTTTGTTTTATTTCTACCCTAAGTTATCTTTATGATGTTATTTTTAAAAATAGCATTGAATTTTTGAATCGCCAGATTTTACTGCTGGTTGTCATCCTCATTTTTTGTAATCTATAAAATCTTAAATGATGGTTACGTGGAACAGGACTTAACGCATCCTTTAAAATATATGCAACATGACAGGCAATACTGTATTATCTTTGTGACAGAAAAAAATTGTAAATTGTACAGCCAGTTATAATTTATTGTAATGTAAAAATGTAAAGTAATATGATTGCTAATACAATAGTCATTTGAACATAAAATCTCCATGTAACGACTTTTGAAAGTGGTACAAAAATTTCAAACATTAGAAATTTGTCCAACCCACTGAACTTTGAGACACTTTGCTGCCTGCCCTTTTTTTTTCTCATAAAAGCGATTTTCCATCATTCAGGGATGCCATTTGTTAATTTAATTTCTAGAAAACAATAAATCATATGTCAATATCATTTAAGTTTAATGTAAGTCAATATATCATTTCTTGGCTCTGGCAGGTTTTGGTTTAGTTCTATCCTTAATTATGTTTGGGCTGTGGCTTTTAAAAAACTGCATTGAATTTATCAAGCACTAGAATTTCAAGCTCAAATAACCACAAGTTGATATAGAAGTTCAAAACAAATAACTAGCTAAAAGTGGCACAAAAAAAGTCAAACAGTACAAATGCATTCAACCCACTTAGCTTTCTCTCCATGCCTCTTCTCTTATTTAACTTCTAAAGCTTTTTTTTCAACCGTCAAGGGATGGCATTTCACCATTTCCAGTAGAAACACAAACTCATCTCACCTTAGAATAGTAAAGGAAAAGTTATTATCTTGGTAAAATTTATATTAGCCTTTCATAATAAAATTGAGTTGCAAAAAATCAAGGATAAGGCCAATTTGAACAAAAAGAAAAGATTCAGTTCCTTCGTAAGGTTTTCAACTTCATTTTGGTATTGACAGTTCTGTCAGATTTTGTTTTAGTTTTACCTTAGTTTGGTTTAATATGTGATTTAAAAAATAATTGAAAATGTGATTCGCCATAGTTTTACAGCTCATTTTGACTTTTCAATTTATTACTCCACCCATCCTTTAAAAGATTCGAAACATGACAGGCAATATGTCGTTTATCTTTATGGCCCAATAATTTTTTAATGCAATTGCAATGCTGATAAAATAGTCACCTGAGTATGAAATCTCATTGTCAGAAGTGTTTTGCAAGTAGCACAAAAATTTGAAACATTACAAATTCGTTCAACCCACTTTGTGTCTGCCCCTTTTTTTCTTCTCCAATCTCTTAATAAAACTCTATGTCCAATGTCAATTTGTTATTGACGGATCTGAGTGATTTTTTTCAACCTTTATTAAGTTTTAAGATGTGATTTGTATTAAAATTTGTGTGTGCTGTTTAGTGACTGTTAGTCAATGATTATTCGGAAATCGTGAGATGCGCTCTGGTGTGACGTAGATTTTAGAAAAACCTTTAGAAAATAATTTTAAAAAATTACTACTACTTGTATTTGTAAAATTTAAACAATGTTTATAAATCCCAGGCCCTGAAGATCTCAATAAAGATCGAAATGTTGGCATGATAAAGAAAATGTTTTTCTAAAACCTATGTCACACCAGACTGTATCTCATGATCTCCGAATAATCATTAAAATTTGCATTGCATTTTTGAACCACCAGAATTTTACAGCTGGTTATGTCATCTCCATTTTATTACTCCACTCATCCTTTAAAAGATCATTATCATTAGTCATTATCTTCATAGTTCACACTACCATTTTTTAAGTGTAAAATTATTTATGATCTATTCCTTTATGTGCTTTGCTATGTGTTGCTGAAACTGCTAGGAACAAAAGTTTTAATTGTCTCCTAAGCCTTATATCGATAGTCAAGGGATAACATTTAACAATTTGCAGAAAAAAAATTCTAATATCATTATAGATCAGGAAAAATTATTCAATTGTGATGCCTACTGTTTGATTTGATAACGATGGTTGTGCAAGACCCTATGATGTACATATATTTAAAATTTAACATAAAAAAATTAATGTGATTTTTAAAAACAACCAATTTTTGTGTTATCAGAATTAAAAATTTTACTTTTCTTACTCCACAGACCCTTTAAAAGATGAATCTAGCATTTATTTAGTTTCATCTTTGGTAAACTTTAAATACTGTTTTCATAGATAATTCATTAATTTTTTTTTTTAACAGTCATGGGGGTGACAAAAGTTTTCATGACTATTTTTTTTTGTTTTACATGGCATAACTTTACAGTTTAAGATTTTTACTTATCTCCTTTACATTTCATTATTCCACAGATCCATTAATAAATGGTTATATAAAAGTACGACTCATTATTGAAAATGTTCATTCTCTCTGTTATTATTTTATGTAAAATTATTCCTATTTAATTTTTTTTTTTTTTTTTTTTTGAGCCTGAAAGCTCCCATGGAATGGAGTGATTTGAAAGTGGCACATAAAATTTCAAACATGACATATTTATGGTTACAACTTTTCCCTCTGACCTTTTCTCTACTGGTATAAACAATTTTTCAACTTTCAAGGGATGGGATTTTATAATTTTTGTGTAGAAACGTCAAATAATGTCATACAATTTTGTAGGAATTGTAATACACATTCGATTTCAAGTTGAAGGGTGACAGATTTTGGATTACTTAAACCCGTATAAAATAAAATTGAATCAATACGATTAGTTTCTGGGTCAACCTAATATTACTGCTAGTTTCATTTACCACCCCCTTTATGACTCCATAGTTCATTTAAAATATGATTGTAAAACAAGGCATTCAAAACTAATTATGAAATATAATTGTACTATCTGTGATTATTATTTTATTGATTATTATTGTTAATTATTTTTATTATTTGAGCTTGAAAGTTTGAAGGTGTGGAAAGCAATTTAAAAGTAACAAACAGTACAAATTAAATCATCCGCTTATCTTTTCTTATATTAAGTTCATTAAAAAATAATTAAACAGCCAATAGATTTAGAAGTATTTCTTTTGACTGGTTTTGGTTTTATAACGACGCAAACAACTTTGGTTTAAACTTCTGAACTGCTAGTTATATTTAAATATTGTTCAGAGTTTTATTACTCCATAGTCCTATGTATAGTTTATGAAACCGTTATTAAATGGTCAATTAAATATTTATACCTATGATTATTGTGTACACTTTAAGTCTTAAAGTTTTAAGAAATCCATTATTCAATTAATACAACCAATTTTTCTTTACTTCCTCTTTTCTTTTATTAATACCTTAAAGGTAAATTTCAAATTGTTGACATTTTTGTATTTATTCCTGGCCCAAAGTTTCAGGTTTTTAACTCAAAAGATGCATTTTAAAATAGCAGTAGTGAGACAAAGTAATTTAAATAAGTAAAACTTATCTAGATCCGGTGTAGTCATTGATAACAGATATGCGAATATAAAATAATCGAAAATGGAGATATCTAACATACTGTTTCTGTTCTGTATTTATTTAATAAAAAATTCAAATGACACATTTTTCATCATGTACATATCTACTAAATAGTATTGGCTTATAAAGTAATATTATAACTGAGAGAAGAACCAATGAAGGCCTACAGAATTTTTCTCAGATTTTTCAAAATTTATGAAATATTTGAATTTTTTTTTTTTTTTTGAAATTTTACTTGTTATTACTCGCTACCCTTTTATATTATTCCGTAGATCCTTTAAAAGAAAATCAACTTTTTTTTTTTACATTAGAACATGTCAAAATAATAAATAAATCCTTCATTCATGCATATCTATTTGTTTTCATAACATTTTTGAAGAGTTTTTAAAACAACAATTTGACTTTTTCCAACCAGCTCATTTTGTGGCAAAACAAGCTGATATCGTGACTCACATAAAACAACATTGAGAGATAATGAAGAGATCATACTTAAACAATCTAAAAAAAAAGTTGACAACACTTTTAAGTTTAAAAGTGTACAATTGTATTTTTTATAAACAGAAGACTTTTTTGATTAAATTTTCCCGTTTTTTGAAAAATACAGTTTATTGTTATCATTGACAATCTCATGTTGCTGTTGACCATTTTTTCACTCTATCAAACACCCCACAATAAACCATTTTCTCATAATTAGGAAAATGGTGCGTAATATTTTTATTACAGGATGCGTTACATGATAATGTTTGTACAATTTACGTCATTTTTATTTGTCTCCCTCATTAACAAAGATAAAAATTTAACTTTATTACTCACAGTTTATAGGGTAAATTAATTCTGATTTCATTATTGATTCTGGTAATAAAAAAAGTGGAGATTTGATTTAATTTTTTGGTTGTTTCCTTGATTAAATACATTTTGGCAGTCGGTATGAATTGCTTTATAGTGGGGGAAAAAAATTGTCTGTCACCCCCTCTGACAAGATATCTTCCTGGGGGAAATGTCGCATCCCAAACCTCTCTGTGCTGACGCCTTCTGCCATTCTGGATTATACCAGGGTGCAACCACTTTATATGTTATATTTTCACTCCATTTTTTAAAGGAGGCAGGGATAATATCGGGGGCCAATAGAACTAAAGAGACAATCTCCACAATAATTAACTGCCTCCATTATTATCTAGAGCAGTGGTTCCCAAAGTGGTCCCTACGGACCCCCAGGGGTCCCCGGCATCATTCAGGGTGTCCGTGAAAAATCAAAATTGATTTAGGGGACCCTGAACAATGTCAAGGGGGTCTGCGCAAGGCTTAATAAAAAATAATAAAATTGTGATCCATTTTTATTATGGAAATTAGCAGTATTGTAATACTCGGTAACAAGTAAGAGAACTGATAAGATAACACGACTAAGTAACTCCGTAACTTGTAACTATAACCGTATTGCTAACGAATAAGAAAAATGATTCTTTGGAGATCGTGAGATGCGGTCTGGTAGGCTTTTCTATAATTTCTTTATCATGCCAACGTTTCAATCTTTAATGAGATCATCTTCAGGGCCTGGGATTTATAAACATTGTTTATATTTTACAAATAAGTTAGGATGTGAAAAAAATGAATTTATGCAATGCTAGAAATTTTAGATTCAATCAAAGTATTTGTACTCACTCAAAGAGTTTGTTTTCTGTGTTATGCAGTAACAGTGTTTGTTACAGTAACAGTGGTTTGTTGCAAATAAAACATTTGATATAAACATTTTCTTATATCATTTGTACCCCTTTTAATAGATAACAGTATGAGTGAGCCGAAGAAAAAATGCTGACAATACTGTGTTGAAAATTTGAAATATGGCTTTATTTCATTATCAGGAAATAGTACTTTACCTATGTCTTCTATGTAATAAAACTATGTCAAATGATTCAATGAAGCCTTCCAAGCTTAAGAAGCATTTAATAAAAATCCATAGGGACAAAAAAATAAGGATTTAACATTTCTTCAAACAGTCAAAGAAAAATATTTGAAAACACTGTCATTGCAACAACTCATAGGGACAAAAGCGAGATGATGATGGACTGTATGCTTCTTATAACATTTCTTTATTGATTGCAAAACCCAGAAATCCGTACACTATTGGTGAAGACTAGAAATTAGTGCTCGTGGGGATTTGCGGTTGCTACTCACAAACATTAAGCCGGACATAAATACACGCATATCTCATCACATTCATCAAGTCATTAATTTTTTTTTAAATTTTATTTAAACAAGATTTCAATAAATACTTCAACAATTTTTTTTTAAATTTGTAATTTTTATATGCATTTGTGTAGTTTTTTCACTTGGGGGTCCGTGGGCAAGTTTTGACTATAAAAAGGGGTCCATAGGTCAAAAAAGTTTGGGAACCACTGATCTAGAGCTTTTCTTTAAGCTTAACATTTTTCTATCTGATCTAAACGATTTTTAAGTGCTCTTGTGTGTATCCTTCAGGTCCTGGTTTTTCAGGCTTTACAAGCCTGCGTAAGTCTTCGCATCAACAGAGGACATGTTCTCCTGTTTTTTCTTCTTCCTGGCGATATCAGAACATGCTTGTTTCTGCACTGAGTCTATTCTTAATCCTCTGAAGTCAGCAGTGCCCCATCAGCAGCCCCTACCATCATTCTAGTCCTAACAGATCTAGGTTTAGTAGTTCTGATGTAAGTTTCTTTTGATAAACTTTTTTGCATAACTGACCTGGAATTCTAAAGACTTATTCTTAACTCATTTTCTGATGGCTTTGAAATTTGGTGGCAGAAGGGTTCAGGGGCTGATAGGTGCCCTCATTGAACTTTACTTGGCTAATTTATCGGCCTCCTTCTTTCCCATCTGCCTTGAAATCCAAACAAAGTTGTTTTGACTTGATGCCATCCCAAACGGCTCTGGACTTGGTTACAGTTGCCTTTAGTGCCACCTGTCTGTCTGATTTGTTGTTAATGCCCAACCTTTTGATTTCCTTGGCATAATGTTCGATAGCGATTGTTTTTGTCTGAAATTATTGGATTATAGTCCTTGGTTTGTTACCATAAGTACCAGGTCTTTTTCAGTATTTCCTCTATCTGTATATATCTGATGTAATCGGCAATAACTAGGATTCTTTTCTCCCAGTCTGCTATATCAGGTATTTATTTTAATTTCAAATGCATTTGGTGTTTTGGAGAGAATTTGGATCCTGTGTTGCAGTTATGGCATGGTAACATCAATTATATATATTTGGAGTTCCTCTTATTGTGCCAGATATCAGGCTTGCACAACAAAACTGCCCACAAGGACGATCCTAGCAGTACAGAGAACCACCTCCTGCAGTAAGACTAACGCTTTGGCCAGTGCCAAATGTTTAATCTTTGCGGTACTATTGTGCTTCTCTAGGTGTTTTTTGACAGCCATCACTATACACCCGATTGTCTCCGGCTATAGGTCATAAACCCTCACTCTTCAAGACAGTCCTGTCCAAATAAACTCATGGGGACCACCTGGTCTGAACAACATGAACCCATATTTTTCCAGGAGCTCTTCATATTTTAATCAGTGAAGCATTGACGGGGCCATGAAACAGCTTCTTCAGCCACCATTGTGAATGTGCGCACACTTGTACAAGAGATATTATGTATAAATTTTGTATGAATCAGCTCGACTATCTTCAACTTGTTTGGGTTATCTACAATTAATCAATTCTTGGGATTTTTAAATCTCTCAGACACCTTATCTTTGTACAATAGATAAATGGATATTGTTGAATAATACAATATCATATATGACAACACTATTTGTACATTGTCAACAAAATGTTAAAGGAAAAAGTGTGATTTAAGCATAAATATAAACATTTAAGTTTTCCACTTGTTACTTTTTAAAGATTTTTATTAATCCGTACTATAGATCCTTTAAAAATAGATTGTTGTTTGTAAGATAATAGGCAATACTGTCATTAAATAAGTTCTCAACCTATGATTATTATTAGTATTTAAATTAATTTTATTTTCTATCTAAGGTCTTGGTTGAGATGAAAAAGCTAGTGTCACGAGCGGGATTCGAACCCTTGGCCTTTCATCTCAACAAAGACCTTAGATAAAAAGAATAATAAATTTAAATAATTATTACGCTCTATTATGACTACTAAATACATATATGGATTATTAATATTATTTATTACTCCATTTATGTTTAGAAGTCTAATTGATCATTTTAATTATTTCAATTAATTATTATTTTTATGTAAGGTCAGGGTTGAGATGAAAAACGTGTCACGGGCAAATTTTAATTAATCAAAATTATTTATTATAATATTATTATTATTTCTACTATATTTCGTGGTCCGATTGGCCAAATAACTTCTTTCAATTAATTAATCTTTTTATGTAAGGTATTGGTTGAAATCGAATCCTGCTTGTGACACTAACTTTTTCATTTCATCCAATAACTTACATAAAAAGATTAATTAATTATTATTACTGTTGTACGTATGAGCTTGAAAGCTAAAGAAAATTCACTAATTTCGTGGTCCGCTTGACCAATTAATAAAGGTTTTTAGTTGAGATAAAAAAAGTCATTGGCACAAGCGGGATTCGAACCCACGATCTTCAGCTAGATATGCCGCTCCTCTACCACTTGAGCTATTGTGACCTCGATCCACTCGGACACCAACTTCCCATCTCAACCCCACCTTTTGAATTTTCCCTCCTTTTTGCCATTTTTCAAATGTTGTGTAATCGGATTGGATTCTCGACGACAAATGAAATGGCCACGTAGAGCTTTAGTGAAGTGTACTTCATTTTAAATCATTAATTTCATTAATTTCGTGGTCCGCTTGACCAATTAATATATTACAATTAATTAAGGTTTTTAGTTGAGATGAAAAGTGGCAAAAAGGAGGGAAAATTCAAAAGGTGGGGTTGAGATGGGAAGTTGGTGTCTGAGTGGATCGAGGTCACGATAGCTCAAGTGGTAGAGCAGCGGCGTAACTGGCCGAAGATCATGGGTTCGAATCTCGCTTGTGCCATTGACTTTTTTTATCTCAACTAAAAACCTTAATTAATGCTACAGAAAATGTTTACTTACCATGCAGCACAAAATTGTAAACTTTACAAATGATTTCAGTATATATTTGTAAACATATATTTTTAATTATTGCTAATTGTTGTTTATTTGAGTCTGAAGGCTTCGAGTAGTATTTTGAAAGTGGCACAGCATTAACCACTCATTTCAAACATTTCAGCTCATCTAATAGTGATAATTGTTATTATTTTTAATTATTGCCAATGATTATACATTTGTGCCAGAAAGCTCCTTGGAATGCATTTAAAGAGGTACAAAATTAATGACAATAATTTTAAAAATTACAAATTCATGCAACCCACTTCTTCAATTTCTTGGTGTTCTTGTAATTTGTCTTCCATTTCATTCTCTCTAGCGAACAAGTGAACAAAGAATATGATTTCCTGGATGTGGCCCAGGCTTTTGATGGGGTCTGGTACCTAGGCAATCTTTAAAAACTTAAATGCTTACTGCATATTTCATATTGCAATAATGCTATTATTATTTTATTTTAACCTGGAATCCTATTTAACAGACGTCAAGCCGGCATCTTACAAGGAAGCATTCTTAGTGCCATCCTGTCTTCCATTTACACTGCTGATTGCCTTTTCACTCCAACTCCATCATGATGACATTCCATTTAGTCTTCCTAACTTGGGCCTATTGGGGCATTAGTGGCTGCAACTGTTAAGATATTGAAAAAACCGGCTCACCGAGGGTTCATATAACCTCATAGTTGAAATACCCTCATCAAAAAAATAAATAAATTGAAATAACACTATTTAAACAACCTCCAACATCCATATCACCTTGAGTTTATAAAAGATTTGTGTAAACAGTGGAGGAGAAGACTGAAAGAGGAAAATGTACCAAGGGTACCATTTACATTGAAAAAACAATTTTGACGTTTGCTATGCATCAACAAGGAGGAGCTGCTGACTTGATCAAAGTCAGTACACTTACCTAATACCTAGACAGCAGGCAGAGGAGGAATCCCTACACTAGACTTAAGACAACTTATTTAGACAACTACGAAGACTTTCAGAACTGAAATCTGTTTTTACCGTCAAATAGACATTGCTTTGACCAAATCGAACGGAGTGGAATGTAGGATTCCACCAAGCCATCCGATATCCATCGCATTCAACCCTTACGACAAAAGTCCTCAAGACAAATCGTCAAAACTTCACTATGAAAATTCATTATTCACAATGACCTCAATCTTTTGTCAATGAATTGATCCACTACGACACGTTTTCGATCAATCCTAACTCTACTTCCCAAGCCTTATTTGCGCTTTACTATCTTGAAATCCAATCACATTGCCTTAAACAGTGAGACCTTGCCCCGTAATCCTTTATATTGTGCCAGCATTGACTTTTTTTTTTTTTTTTTTTTAAACAATGGATACCAGTAACTGGAGGAATTCCCCCCTGAGCACTGCAGCTGTACAGCTTATTGTACTTTATCCCTGGCTCCATTTTTTGGGGGCTCGCAACACAAGTGTGAATTTGAGCCTCCGGTGTGCCGGTGTTCTTCCATCGAAGAAACTCATTTTTGAAGGGGGTTGCAACCAAATTCAGGGTCGCTGAGATCTGATCCCGCTCCTTCCATTGATGAGTGCTGTGTCAATTTCTTTCAATTGCGGCCACCGGTCCCCTTAGGCGTAAGAAAAAGTCCAGAGGCGACGGTGGGGATCGAACCCACGATCACGGGATCTACTAGCCGAGAGTCTGACGCCTTAACCATTCGGCTACTGCGGCCTCCCTACATGTATTGTACATATGTAATACAGTCGAACAGAAATTGAGGTTGTGCTAGCCATACTATCTCTCTACAAATCCGTAAAAAGGTGGTTTTAAGAATCAAGACAATCCTGTCATTATTGAATATCGTGAAATCTTTCAAACCCAATGGTCTTTTTCCCTTTAATTGTTAAATTAATGTTTAATAATTATATAATGCACTGCTATGATTTAATTTTAATTAATTCATACGATGAATAATCAACTGTAAACATAAAGTGTAACAATAAAACATCAACTGGCAGTAAAAACAACATTTCTCATGTGATCCACGTTATTTCTGTCATTCGAACTATCAATAAACGAGGGATTTTTTCTTTTTTTAATTAACGAGAATTGTTTTATGCAATCTGAGGTCACTCATTTATCTTTGGCCTTATAATTATAACGGTGTATTGTGTATTTCCCTGGGTCTATTTAAACATTAGACGGGCATTTGAGATAAACATTTTACTAAAAATAGAAAATCGAGCTCATGAGCGATTCCTCTTGTTAAGTTGATACGGCTTCCGTTGGGCCGTAGAATGGTTCGATCTAAATAGAGATAGATTGAATGATTTATTTTCATTGCTGCTTCATACTTTTGAGAGGATTTTTCCCCCTTTGATCTGTTAATTTTAGCAATGTTCTTCTTCCTTTGGCTGATTTTATAACACTAGTTCTGAAATTTATTTAAATCATAATTTATGAACATTTATAAAATTTAGTTCAATAATAATTTTAAATTAAAATTCTTTTTTACTTCTTTATTAGTACTAGCATGGATTTAGATGGAGGCATGAGAAATGTTCATATTAAACTCAAACAAATTAAATTATTGGAAAAACATGTTCCAAGGCCTGTCTGAAGACTTAAAAAAAACAGTCACATCCCATTGATCAAGTGATCCTAATTAAACCAATTTCTACTCTTATTTTTCACTTTCTCACAGTGGAATAATCCCTCTCTAACAAAGGAAAGAATGTATAAACTGACAGGATTGCATTTCAGGGATGCTTCACCGCACAAAAGGGTCATTATTGAAAACAATTTAAAGGCCTGAAAAGCTCTTACTTTCATTCAAAGTTTATGCATAGTTGAAAATGTTTTATTCATCGTTTTCCTCACGCTTGTTAGGAAATGAAACAGAATGATACAGCATTTGGCAGGAATTGGCGATAAATAAACATTATCAAGAAGATATTCCGAGAATTCATTTCAATTTTCGCCAATTATAAAACTGCATATTATACCATAGCGTTCGAGCAAATTGCAGCAAGCTCCCACATTCTTTTGCGTATGACATCATTTCTAATATAGCTCAGGTGAAGTCATTACTCGGATTTTGCCAAAAGTTAAGGCATGCCTATTATTTTTATTCCTGGGCAGGAAATTGTCCTCTTACAAATTTCAACATGTGGGGAGATAAGACAATGCGTAAACAAGAGATAATTTTGAAAAGGCTATTGTGTAAAAATTACAGAGTATTATTTGGATAAAAATTCAACCTAATAATGGAACTAAAATATTTCATTTTGACGATGTTACCTAAAATCTAAAACTAAGCAGTATTATTGGAGTTTATCTGGCTTCTTAAGAATTCATAGAAAAACTTTTCTATTAATAATTTTAAAAAGCTTTTAACAATATTAAGAGTTCTTTTATTATCCGATTACATAAATTATTATTATTTTTTTTTTTTTTTTAATGGCCTAGATTTTCAAATACGATGATCTGGATTGAAAAAACTGACTTTTTTTATATTTTGACATTCTTTATTGTCTTTCAATTAATTAAGGTTTTTAGTCCAGATAAAAAAGTCAGTGTCATGAGAGGGATTCGAACCCACGATCTTCGGCTAGATACGCCGCTGCTCTACCACTTGAGCTATCGTGACCTCAATCCACTCGGACACTAACTTCCCATCTCAACCCCATCTTTTTGAATTTTCCCTCCTTTTTTGCCATTTTTCAATTCCATTTTTATCTCAACTAAAAACCTTAATTAATTGAAAGATATTAATTGGTCAAGCGGACCACGAAAACTAGTGAATTCTTTTATTGTATTCATTACCGTTTTATTACTGCATATATCATTTAAAACATTGTAACAAGCAGCAGTCATTAAATAAGTTTTGTGTATTGTGGATAGTTTTAGGCAAACTGCGACTCAATTTCATAATTTTATTTTCAGGCCCAGTCAAAGAGTACCAATGCCCTTGCTGCTGCGAAAATGTGCCTTCTGGAAGGTGAAGACGACCTTTCAGATTTTATGATTGAAATAGACATCCTGTCTGAATGCAAGCATGAAAACATAGTCCAGCTCTACGAAGCATTCTTTACCAATAGTAAACTATGGGTAATTATTATTTTTTTAAATAGTTTTTTTTATATAAAAAAAAGTAATTACACATTGAATTTTGCCTTTGCAGATGTTAATAGAATATTGTGACGGAGGCGCTTTGGACTCAATTATGGTCGAGCTTGAAAAACCTCTGACTGAACCACAGATTGCCTACGTCTGTCAGCAAATGTGCCAGGGCCTTTCGTTCCTACATCACAATAAAGTCATCCATCGAGACTTGAAAGCTGGTAATGTGCTCCTAACGATGGCGGGTGGAGTCAAACTGGGTATGTGTTAATATTTAATAATAAGATTATTTTATTCTTACTTTATAATTATAATTTTCCAGCCGATTTCGGAGTTTCCGCTAAAAACAAATCGACACTCCAAAAGCACGACACATTCATAGGCACACCATATTGGATGGCACCGGAGGTCGTGCTTTGTGAGACTTTCAGGGACAATCCCTATGACTTTAAAGTAAGCGCTTGAATTGTCGAAAAACATAAAACAAAAAGGATTTTTATTTTTTTCTCTCATGTTATTGCCAGGTGGACGTATGGTCTCTTGGAATCACGCTTATAGAATTCGCTCAAATGGAGCCTCCAAACCATGAGATGTCTCCGATGAGGGTCCTCCTTAAAATCCAGAAATCCGATCCGCCCAAATTGGACCAACCATCGAAATGGTCCAAAAACTTTAACGATTTCATTTCTAAGACACTTGTCAAAGACCCGACACAAAGGCCAAATGTAGACTATTTACTTACGGTAATTTTAAATTATAATTTTTTTCTAAATAATTATTCAAGTTTAGTCATGGTTGTATAATATTATTCATACTTTTCAGCTTCCTTTTATTAGTGGTGAATTAGATTCAAAACCTGTTAGGGATTTACTTCTTGAGTATAAGGCTGAAGTAGTTGAAGAAGTTATCGATGATGAAGCTGATGTAAGTATAACAATCAGTGTTTATAATTATTAATTAACATAATAACAATAACTTACACTAATCTGAAGTTTTTAAAAAAAATCAAAAGTATAAATTCTTGCATGTTTTGGGGGAAAATGAGATAGAAAGATATTAACATTTTCAAAACTAACGCTCAAATTTAAAAACTAATTTGTAGTTTTAAATAGAAAGGAAATGTAAGTAGAGATTTGCTGGTATATGTATATTTTGTATATAATAGTTTGTATTCACACATTTTGTTTTGCCATGTTCAGAGACTAACCCCTCTTTTTATTTTCTCTCGAAATGTTTCAAATATCTCCCTCCCATACATTTTTTTTTCGTTTTGCTCCAATTTCTTGGAGAGAGAGAGTAAAGGAATTCCCTTCGACACAATTAACCAACCATTGTCTTTTTTGCTGAAAGCGCACCATATTCTTTTGCATTGTTTACATGCTTTCCGCAAACTCTAACCATAGCGAGGTAGGAGACAGAAAAAGCACAGGGAACAGTATCAGAGAGTAGGTAAGTGCGAAAAGGGGTGACGATAAAATTTAATAATTAAATGCAGAATCACTCTCGACAATTCATATTCATTGTAGCTTCTTTATTTTTTTGAGAATGGCGCAAAAGCGACATAACACCAGACTTTATGAGGAGTGAACCCTTGAAATTGAATAAATAAACTTAAAATCCCATTAAAAAAATTAATTAAAAAAAAATATCATTACAACCTAATAGAAACAAAGAAGCTATCGAAATCACTTGGACATATTTTTCATAAAGGAAAGTAATACCTGTCATACAGGAGACTCCAAAACTACCTGTTGGGTTTCAACGACAAGGGAAAACCACTTTACTTTTTATATTTTCAATTAAAATACCATGATCTGTGCCAGGATTTGAACCCAAAACTGTTAGTGTGGTGAATATGAGTTAGATGCTCCAACCACTCATACTTATCGTTACGATAATTTTTAAAATATTTTTTTCAATAATACATGTTATATTGATAACATAATTAAAAAAAATATTGATAATTATTTAAATAAAAAATAGATTTATCCAAACTATAAAAAAAAACATGTAAAACAATTTTAAATTATTCCATCAATATAAAAGTTTTGTGTGGTGGTTAGTGACCTTAGTCAATGATTATTCGGAGATCGTGAGATGCGGTCTGGTGTGATGTAGATTTTAGAAAAACCTTTAGAAAATAATAAAAAACCTTTTTTTAGAAAATATTTTCTTTATCGTGCCAACGTTTCGATTTTTATTGAGATCATCTTCAGGGCCTGGGATTTATAAACATGGTTTAAATTTACAATTATATGTAGGATTGAAAAAAAAAATGAATTTATACTATGATAGAAAAGTTTAGATTTAAAATTTTTATCATTGTATAATTTTTTTTTAAATCTAAAAAATGTACATCACACGAGACCGCATCTCATGATCTCTGAATAATCAGGAAAGTTTTGTGTTTACATGATTTCGAATTGTTCTGATAAAAAGGTCGTAATCTGAAGGTGCTTTTTCTGTTAATCAGGGGATTAACCTTCGATCATACATCCAGTCAATTGTACGTTTCACTTATCATGGAGGTTATTTGTAATGGTACGCTGTTTTTCCATGATTTAATTTAGATAGAAAAGTTGAAGGACAGTATTTGATGGAATCTTTCTGAAATTAATATCAAACGTATACAATTGTAATATTATTAACTAAAAAAAAAACAATTATGAGGGATCCCCTCGACATTTTCTGACCCTTTGTAACTTCAAATAATGGTATGACTGATATATGACCATGATATATTCGAAACCATATATGACTAATGTGGAAAACACAAGGTCATTTTGTACACTTTTTGTGAACTGAAATACTCAAATTAATTTTCGGTCTATAAGGACATAAAGAAAATGTTGATTGCACTTTTTAAAAGGGTTATTTCGCTGTTATCTATCTCATGGGCAACATATTTTTTCCAGAATAAAATACCATGGTTTAAGTTTGAGATTGAGCAGCATATCGACTTTTAGCATTTAACATGATTTTCTGGCACCTCATAACTTCTCAAAATTGTACTTTGGCTAATGTATCAAGGCCATTTTGTCCAGTTTCTAAAAACTCAAATTTTTTTAAATCTGTAAGAGCAAAAAATATCGATTGCGCTTTGGTATAAGTGGTATACCATCATTTATTTTATTCTAAAATAGGCTTGTTTTTTTCTTTAATTGGATATTGTTAACGCTTAGATTAAGGTTAAAAGGAGTCTGCCTTGTTACAATTGAGCCACCGCGACCAATATTGGTCTATTCTCCATTACTATCTAGAACTCTTCTTTAGGTAGGCCGTCCACTGGAGCCGAATAGGGCCGGATGATCCAAAAGTGAAGAAACGAATGAGCACGTGTCCATTAGAACCAATTCGTTCGGTCGTGTTGGGCCGTGTACGGCCAAAGCACTTTCCGATCGAAATAAAGTTGGATTTTCCAGTCCTATTCGGCCGAATGGTTACTTCGAATTCAACTGTCAACCACGTGACATCAAACACTCACCATTGTTTAACGCCGTTCTTTGCTTTTGGCTTACCTTTTCGTTGCATTTTCATTTCGATGGATTGCGAAAAATTGATAAGTGCGGTTGAGGAGCAGGCTCTTGGGACATGATCCACTCTATCAACGGAGAGATCCAGCATAAGTTGTGGTCAAGGATAGCTTTAGAAATGGAACTTCCAATATTTTTGTTTATTTCTTTCATTCCATTTGTATGTAAACTAAGAATTTTTGAGTAGCAACAAATTTTCTACATCCATTTGGGCTGTGTCGTGAACTGACGAAAATTGGCTACAGTGGACGATGGCGTTCGGCTATATTGCCGGTTGTCCATTTGGTCAAATAGTTCGGTTGTTGAACGGCCGTTGTTGTTCGGTTCCAATGGACGAGCAGCCTTAAGCTTAAGGTTTTTTTTTATTTGATCCCAAAGCTTAAAGGCTCCTGTGTCCCTTTCAGGCCTGGGTTTTTCCTCTCCCAGGAGGACGTGGACAGACCTCTGTAGTTTCTTCTTCTTCCTGGCGATATCTGCACAAGTTTGTTTCTGCTGCTCTAAATTTATACACGAGCTTCTGTCTGCAGTGTCCAATCAACAGTCTTACTATAATTCTAGTTCTGCCATTAGTTTCTGCAACAATCTATGGATGAACATTTTCACATGCTTCTGTCCTGGAATACAATAACATTAACGCATTTGTTAGGGCTGTCATTCTGGAACGATGCACCTTTCACTTATTCAGATGTCATTCCAGAACGATGCACCTCTTCTTGAAAATCCCCCCCCCCCGTTTCGAAGTTTGTTGTAGGGTGTTAGGGTGTATTTTTGGAATTGATTCGCTGTAACTGGCCTTTAGCATCGCTTTCACAACGTTTCTGTGAAGACCACTTTTCAATTTGACCTTTTGGAATTTTTTAAAGATTTTCTGTAAACCAAGTTCAGAGCCATGTTGAAAATGTTAAACATAGGTTTTGTTTACAACCACTGTCCAATAGATTAAATTTTTAGCAATTTGGCATGCCACTAAAGTGTTAAGGACTGATAGCTGTCCTCATCGAAATTTTCTTGGTCAATTTATAAGCCTCTGTGTGCCCTTGTACCCACCCAAACAAGGGTAATTTTATTATCCCACTGTCTGACAGGACCTTTATGCAAGCCAAACAGCTCTGGACTTTACTACCGATGAGGTACTTGCCTTTAGTGCCATATGACTGACTGATTATATGACTATTCTTTTGTTGTTAATACCCAGCCTTTAGGTCTCCTTAGCACATTGTTAAATAAAATAGTCAGTCTCCGCATGAAAGCCAGAGGCATATTGCCCATGGCTTATTTAAGACTTAATTTTAATACTTGGTATATTTCCGAAGATATCAGCTCTTGACCCATCCTGGGTCTTAAAGCCATCTGCATACCAGATACGGTCAGCTTTAACTGGAATCCCTTTTTCCCATCTATTATTAAAATTCATATAATACATTTCTCATGTCATCAAGTTGAGCAAAAGCGTAAATTTTTCATGAATCTCATTATTTTTCGTGGTCCGCTTGATCAATTAATATCATACAATTAATTAAGGTTTTAAGTTGAGATAAAAAAGTCAGTGTCCCAAGCAGGATTCAAACCCACGACCTTCGGCTTGATACGCCGCTACTCTACCACTTGAGCTATCTGGACTTTGGAGTGGAAAAGCACTAATCTTTTTTATCTCAACTTAAAACCTTAATTAATTGTATGATATTAATTGGTCAAGCAGACCACGAAAAATAGTGAACTTAATGAATTAAAATGAAGTATACTTCATTAAAGCTCTCCATGGCCATTTCACTTGTTGCCGAGAATCAAATAGATTACACGACATTTGAAAAATGGCAAAAAGGAGGGAAAATTCAAAAAGGTGAGGTTGAGATGGGAAGTTAGTGCCCGAGGGGATCGAAGTCACGATAGCTCAAGTGGTAGAGTAGCGGCGTATCAAGCCGAAGGTCGTGGGTTCGAATCCCAATCGTGACACTGACTTTTTTATCTCAACTTAAAACCTTAATTAATTGTTTTTCATGAATGTTCAGGCTGGAATTGTCAAATTTTCAAACAACCCTTCCTTAACTCAATCCAGCTCGTGTTTGTGTCAAAGAAGCATTGTCAACTTTATTTAAACTTTTCTTGAAAGAAAAGATATTGTCTCTTCCCAGTGATGATTCTAGTCTTAATATTTTCTTATCCTTAAATATGAAAAAATTTTCTTTATTCACTTAAAAATGTGTTGTATGTATTCACTGTTCCAATGTTTTTGTTTTGGTAGTCTGCTCATAGAGAGACAAAAAATCAGCCGAGATAAAAAAAAGTTTCCCTTTTTTTAAATTTTACATAACATGATGCCAGTGTCAGCATAACATAAATAAAATAATGTTCATCAGAATAAATTCAAATAAATTATCAAAACTTGTGTACGACAGGACTTCATTCTCCTCGTAAAGTCTGGCGTGGGCTTTTCCCTGCCAATGCTATAGTTTGTTTTCAAGAATAGACATGCTGTCAATAGTACAGATTCCGAGTGACTGACCGTACTGCAGCACCTTTTCTGTATCTAGCGCTTTTCTTCAACACAAAATGCCACCAGAAGGTTTTATCTCTAGCACCGTATGACCCCACAGATTTTATTTAAACCTTTGCATGTTCTTTTTTGTAAGAAAGAAAAAAAAATTGCATGTGTCTAATCTAAACCCATTTTGTCTTGCCATAGCTGTGGAAATATCTTCTAATTTATCTCGAATTGTATTAGTTTTTTATTTTTTAAAATTTTTATTTTATTTTATTTATTTATTCAAATCATGTTTTATATGCTACATATGAATCAAAGTTTAAAGAAAACGGCTTAATAAGGCAGGAATTTGATTATAAGTAAGATGAAATATGTACTTTTTATTTATTTATGTTTTAAATGCTTTTCAAAATCACATTCAATCACTTAGCCTGTAACATTATTTTGCCTTTTTGTAGATTTTTCCATAGCAGCAAAAAAAAAAAAAAATTGCAATTTATTTTATTCTATTTTTTTCTCTCTCTCTTAAATCCTTTGGGTCCACTTTTGTTAAGTTCTGGTTTTTTGTTTTGTTCTTTTATAGGAGCAGCGCACATCTCAGCTTCCCCTGGATCTGGACAATGGAGAAGATGATTCTGCTTCGATCAAGTCTGATCCAGATCTTAAGAGTCAGTTTTTATTTTATTATTTTTTTAAATTAATTTTATTGTCTTAATTTACAAAACAGTAAAAAAATTTAATCAAAATTTCTTTTCAGTTGAGGAAGCTGTAGACGGAGTTAAACCTGAAGTAGATATAGAAAATAAACCAAAATTAGACAATTTGCCTGATAAAAAATCCGCCGTTGTACCTGCACCACCACAAGTAAGATCAGAAATAATACAATTGACGCTGTTAATTATTAATTTAATTATTTTTATAAAGATGGCCAAGAAGAATGAAGTGTTGGAAAGGAGGATATCGCACGACAAAGGACCTGCACCTCCACCGCCATCTGTTGTTAAAGAGCCGCCTAAAGAAACGACTCCACCACCCGTACCTGTAGTACCAATCGTACCTCCAGTAAAAGAAAAGGAAATCAAAGAAGAGATCAAAGAGGGAGAGCCGACGGATGTGAAGGAAGAACCCATTGTGCCACAGTTGAGAAGGCCGTCGATCGATTTTAGGCCGACAAACATCGAATTTGTAGACAATAACCATTCACAGCAGAATGAAGAGACGGTACGGTCATTTTTCATATTTTAAAATTTTCTCGATTTAATTTAATTTTTAAATAATGTTTACAGGTTTCTTTGGCCAAGGATAGTCGCAAGCGATCGCTTTCTGTTGAAAGGAGTTCTGAAGTGATCATCCCGACAGAGCGACCTGACCAGGTTAAAGAGAACGTTGAAAGCACGGATAGGAGTCGAGGGCCAAGACCCGGGGCACGACCCGTTTCCATGATGCCAACAACAGAAATCAATGGCGGCTGGAAAGAACATTCACGAGCCAGAAGCTCATCAGCAAGCAACCGGAATCGCAGAAGACCTGCACCTCCTCCATTGTCCGAAGAAGTCATTACTGCCCTTGCCAAGCCTTCACCTCATTCTAAAGGTATTTATCTTAAAATTCAGAAAAATGATTAAATATAATTATTCAGAAATCGTGAGATGCAGTCTGGTGTGATGTAGGTTTCAGAAAAACATTTTCTTTATCGTGCCAATGTTTCAATCTTTATTGAGATCATCTTCAGGGCCTGAGATTTATAAACATTGGTTAAATATTACAAATACATGTAGGATGTGAAAAAAGAAGAATTTATACAACGCTAGAAAATTTTAGATATAAAAAAATGAATTTATACAATGCTAGAAAATTTTAGATTAAAAAAATGAATTTATACATGCTAGAAAATTTTAGATTAAAAAAAAAAGAATTTATACAACGCCAGAAAATTTTAGATACAAAAAAATGAATCTGCACAATGCCAGAAAACTCCAGACTAAACAATGAATTTTCTACCATTGCACAAATTCACTTTCCCATCCAAAACTTTCCAGCATTGCATAAATTTTTTTTTCCAGATCTTACATGTATTTGTAATGTTCAAACAATATTTTCATATTACAAATACATGTACGATGTGAAAAAAAATGTATGCACTGCTGGAAAGTTTTGGATGCGAAAGTGAATTTGTGCAATGCTAGAAAAAATTTTGGATAGGAAAAATGAATTTATTACAATGCTAGAAAATTTTAGATTAAAAAAATGAATCTTTCACTTCAAAGAAGCCGACTCCTTATATAAAAGTGTCTTTCTATTCCCGACTTCCTTCCCCACCCTTTCGAAATCCAACGTATATAAACATAAAACAGCAATATCTCACTGGCACTCTCAACACGATGAATGACACATCTACACTGAAAAAAAAAACACTTTGAGTGAATACAATTACTTTGATTGAATCTAAGGTTTTCTAGCATTCTGTGTGTAGATTCATTTTTTTGAATCTAAAGTTTTCTGGCATTGTATAAATTCATTTTTTTTAATCTAAAATTTTCTAGCATTGTATAAATTCTTCTTTTTTCACATCCTACATGTATTTGTAATATTTAAACAATGTTTATAAATCCCAGGCCCTGAAGATGATCTCAATAAAGATCGAAACGTTGGCACGATAATGTTATTCTAAAACCTACATCACACCAGACTGCATCTCACGATTTCTGAATAATTATTGATTAACGGTCACTAATCACCACACATTAAATATAATTTTTTATTTAGTTGTTGATTCAACTGGGGATAATAAAAAGGCCACGACTGTTCGTATTGGAGACGAGGAGCCACCAAGGACGAGGGATATGCTCGAGAGCAATATAACCGTTGTAACCACAGTCCATCCACCTGTTCTGCATGTTCATCCGAATGTGCCTAGTCCTGTGCTTCCCGCTTCTCAAAGCCCTGCCGGCAGTCAGGTTGTCATCGTGTCGAACGAAAACAACAAGACACTCGTCGATTCCGAGGAGGACGATGTCGTCGTAGTTAGGTCGAGCCCTGTCGTGGATGTCAAGGAAGAGGACAATCATGATACGAGTCACATTTCTGTGATTACAGTCGGAGATACAAGCGTAGTCGATTCCCGCGCCGGTGGCGACAGCTGGAATTCATTATATGGTATTTAAACAGTTTATCCCTTTATCTCTTATCATGCTAATCCTGTTATTTTTTTCGTTTTTATTATAGAAGAAGACTCGTTAACGATCGTCGGCAATCCAAACCGTGGCACTTCTATAATCGTCGAAGGGACACCGACTCCAGAGCCTGATACCACACCGCAAAAACCGCACAGGCCAAACGGCCAGCCTGCCATACCTCCAGAACCCGAAGAAGTTTATATCATAGTCAACAATTCTACAAACATGCAAAAAGTGTGTTTTTCTTCTTTGCATTGAGTTTTTATTGGGTTGTTTTTTATTTATCGTGCTTTTTTTAGATTGCTGATGGAGGTGGGGATAGACACAAGAGAACCATGTCTCATGGACGATCAAGCTCCCAGTCCGATACAGCATCAACAACAGGAAATAGGACGCCTCCTTCTGCTGCAAGCACTAGAACCTTCGATAGGTATTTTTTTAAAATAAATTTTACATATTATAGTAAATGAGCTGATATGTATACTTTTTGTTTTATTGTTAATAGGTCTGATGCTGAAAGTGTATCTACAACTATTAGTCAAGACAGTAGAGAAAGCAATAAGGAAAACAGACCGAGCAGGTTACACGACGGGGAAGTTGTTCTTAGACCAAAGGCTGATTATGATAGGGTATGTATAAATTTCAATAATAATGTTCAGTTATATTATTGTATACTATATTTTCATTTCCTGTAGAATGAAAATTCGAGGCACAGTCGATCAAAAGAGAAGTTGGAGTTAATGAACCTTAAGAAAAAAACCAGGAAACGGACTAGAAAATTTGAAATCGACGGTGTTGTGGTGGTGACGACAACTAACACCGTTATCTACGGCGATGATGAGAATGGCAAAGGCTTCGACGACCATGTTTTTAGGTAGATTAAACACACAAATACAAAACAGTAGAAAGCAAAAAACCTTTAACTGAATAGCTATTACAGAAAACAAGAACTCCGGGAGTTGAAAATGCTTCAGAAACAGGAGCAGAAACAATTCCAAGACATCGCGTTCAAGAACCACATGGCAAAAGAACAGCAGGACAAGAAATTCGAGCAGGAACGGACTGCTTTGACTCGAAGTTATGAAAGCGAACTTGAAACGCAGTCGAGACAGCAGAGGCAGATGGTCGAGAAGGCGGAGCAACAGCAAGAAGCCGACCTGCGGCTCACGAGTAAGAAGATCCGAGCAGAGCAGGAGCGTGAGCTCAAAGAATTCCGCGAGAGCCAAAAACAAGAGATGCGCTTGCTTAAACAAGAGGTCGATCTGATGCCCAAAGATAGAAGAAAGAACGCGTTCAAAACCAGAAAGGAAAAACTCGAAGCTGAGCACGAAGAGAAGGTATTTTCTTTTTGTTTAATTGTTTTGTAACGGTGTTTTTAACATTACCGCACTTTTAGGAACGGCTTTTCTTGCAAAAATTAAACGAAAACCATGAAACTTCTCTTAGGCGGCTAAGTGATTCTCACAGGGAAAAAATCGCTTTGATGGATCGGCAATTTCTACAGCAAAAGCAACAGGTGATTTTATTTCTGCATTTAATTAATAAATAATAAATTTTAGGCTATAGAACTGATAATAAATATATTGTAAAGTTGTCTGACTCCTCGTCCACAATACCTAATGGGTTTTCAGACATAAAAACCCCTCCTATATCACAGGAATAAGTTTACTTATAAATTGTACAAAATTATTGGTTTAAAATTCATTAATTGCCAAACTATTAAAATCCTAATTGTTTAAATTAATTTATAGTTAATGAGAGCCCGCGAAGCAGCGCTCTGGGAATTGGAAGAAAGGCAAATCCACGATAAACACCAACTAGCTAAACGGCAGCTTAAGGACAGCTTTTTCCTTCAGAGGCATCAAGTGAGTTAAAATATTTTAATCTTATAGAATTTATTTCCTACTTAAAACTAAATTAAAAAAAAAAAATCTTCAATGCTCTAGATGCTTATAAGGCATGATAAAGAGCTAGAACATATGAAAAGGCTGAACCAACGCAAGGAAGAGGACCTTATAAAGAGACAGGCCATCGAGAAAAGGGCCCATCCCAAGCGTATAAAGTCCGAGATGAAAGCCAGGGAGATGATGTTCCGAGAGAGCCTCAGGATAAACATGGCTAGCTCACCAGATGCCGATCACGAGCGAAATTTGTTGAAAAAGGTAATTCCCCTTTACAAAAAGTCGTACATGTGTGCAGTTTTATTTAACCTGCTTTATTTTAGTTTCAAGAAAACGAGAAGAAGCGATACAGGTTGGAGACGCAGAGGTTCGACCAAAAACACCAGAGGCAGCTCGAAGAGCTGAGAGCCACTTCGGAAGCGACGATCAAAGAACTCGAACAGCTCCAAAATGAAAAAAGTAAGTTTTTTAAAATTTTATTTTGGGTTTTACACCAAAGCCAGGCTAAGTGGAAATTGCCAAATGTATTTGCATGTAAGGTTTTAACCCTTTCAGTAGGTGAGCATCAATGGCGAAGAGCTGCAAAAAAAGTCTGTTTCTTGTAAAACTTCATATAGCTGAATTATAAAAAACTCGACTTTTCCTTAGTCCCTCCTTACAACTACCAGGTTGGTGGGTCAAGGATTTGAACCAAACTTTTTTTTATTATTGTTCACTTCAAAATATCAGACAGATATCTGCCACTTCTTGCGAAAAGGCCCTGGTTTTGCCAAAAAAAAATTTTGAAAGTTGAATTTTTTTTTTTTTAAATACATAGATTGCAATAAAAATATACCAAAAGCTGTCAAATTTTATCAATATCCAAAAAATTTCTATAAGCCAAATATTTTTCAAGTACTAGGTCATACAATTTTTTTCCCCATGAAACATATGAAATTTAATTTTAGCATCTCTGGAGACCCCTAAATATAAATTTTTGTTTGACTCCTAAATTTTTTCCCATTTTTAAGAATTCATTATCAGAATATCCGATTGAAAATGCAATAATTCATAAATGGCTAAAAGGATTTTAACATCAAACATACCATCAACAAGAAGAGGAACGTAGCTTTTTGATGATGTATGTACCATAAAAATATATCAAAGATTTCTACAAGAAAATTCACAAAATAGGAAAATTTATTTGTCATAAATTAACCTAGTATTATTTATTATTATTATTTGAAATGGAAATAATAGTACGATTTTAATGTTCGATAAACTTATAAAATGCACTTTGACACTTGAATTTTTTTTTTTTTTTCCCACTGGATACCAGGGACTGGAGTTCCCTCCTGAGCACTGCCACTGAGTGTACAGCTCATTGTACTTTATCCCTGGCTCCATATTTTAGGGGAGGGCTCGCAACACAATGTGAATTGAGCCCCCGTTGTACCGGTGTTCTTCCATCAAAGAAACTCATTTTTGAAGGGGGTTGGGACCAAATTCAGGGTCGCTGAGATCTGATCTCGCCCCTTCCATTGATGAGTGCTGTGTCAATTTCTTTCAATTGCGGCCACCGGTCCCCTTAGGCGTCAGAAAAAGTCCAGAGGCGACGGTGGGGATCGAACCCACGACCGCGGGATCTACTAGCCGAGAGTCTGACGCCTTAACCACTCGGCTACCGCGGCCCCCCGAAAATTTCTTTAAAATGAAACAATAATTTAAAACCATGAAAATTGGACCACTAGCTTTGAGAAAAATGATGGTAAAGTTGCACCAGGAAAGTAATTTTTTTGTAGCTTTTAATTTTTAAGTGGCTACATCGTAATGTACTAGGTAACATCATCATTAAATATACAGAAATATATTCAAACAACTCATTAAAAAAAAAAATCCCACACCTTCGCCTTCCGTCCTTTCTGGAATAAGCAGGGAGGGAGTAATTGCTCAATTTAGGGTGCTTTTCCACTTCCTGTACAAATTTTAAGTTCAAGCCTTCATGGGATGCTAACCGGAAACCCGCATCTCACTCGATTTTTGCAGTGCACTGCAGATCACATGAGTCAAATACGATTTGCATCGGAAGCAAGTCGAGAACAGATCGAAATGATGTCACGTGTGTGGTGGGCGTGAGTAGCCTGCCTAGTTGCACTGAAGTAGAGTTGATGTTGTGTCGCAGTTGCAATGTATGGGGGTCCTAAGTGTTACCCAAAAAATATGCAGTTGCATATAAATTTTGTCTATTTATAATAATTGTTTGGAAAAAAAATCACTAAGGCTCTTAAGGCCTAGTACACACTGGGATTCTTTGAATCGACTCTTTGATTCTCGGGAGAGTCTCGGCTGCGTCTAGCCTGAGTCCGGGCTGCCCCAACTCATTGTTGCGATGAATCTAGCATTTTCGGACTCTTTTGAATCCCATCTGATTTGGGATTCTTTGAATGTTGTGCAACATTTGCCAGTGCGGAATTGGAACAAGCTCTCTTGCTTCATTTGTTTTGTTCACGTAGTAGTGAGTGTTTTCTTGAAGATTTTAACAGTGTCTTGTATAAAGGTATGTTGTGGAGTACCGAGTTGACATTAGAGTTTATCAAAGACGTGCATTCCCATCGGTGTTTGTGGGATGTATGATTCACGGAATATAGAAATTTGGAATTGAAAAGCCAAACATTGAATGGTTTAGCCCAAAAATTCAGTGTTTCCATCACCGAAATTGAAAAAAATACACACTTTAAAAAAGGACAGTTCCGTTTGTTTTTAAATCCTGAAGGTGTATATGAGGCTTGCATAAGAGTCTCCACTCGCTAGGAACCGGAGAGTGGCAGCTAATCTGTTGGCCGGAGAGATAGATTCCCGAAAGTTGGTATCTTTCTTGGAAATTTTACCGCCAACTTTCATTAAAATTGTTTTGAAATCGGTTGGGGACATCCTCAAAAAATTTCTAAACCCTGCAACATCATTTAATCTCAACGTATCCAAAGATTTTTCCCGTGCTGATTCCCGCCGTGAAATATTTGTTGAACCCACAAATCTTTTTGGGCATTTTTTAATGCACCTCTGATTGTATTCACTACGTACAATGCAAAAAAGAGCAAGGGAAATTCCTGAAAGAGCTGGTTCTTCCGTCATTTTCACAGGCACTGGTGAATGTGAACAGAATCATGGTCTGGACATGGTTCTTTGTCGCAGAACAGAGTCGGGGCTGCATCGCAACAATGAATCTACGCAGCCCCGACTCTGGCCCGCAACATGAATCGATTCAAAGAATCTCAGTGCATACTAGGTAGGCTTAACATACTTGGATGGATGGCTCCTGAAATAGAAGGATGTGGATCTGTAAAACCCTGAAATAGAAGGATGTGGATCTGTAAAACCCTGAAATCTAAATTTGAAAAGAAAGACAAAAATTGATACACAGAAATAGTGGCGACCCAATGGACTGTATAACGAAAAAATAAATAAATAAATAGAAAAATTGTCAAATTAAACAAAAAAACACTTCACTCTCAACCTCTTGTCCTCTGCTCCTACGATCCTGTGGACTGTTGGACTAAGGTGCAGGGGGGGGGTTCAGGAAGGATTCAACAATATGACAATCTGATTGGATTTGATAAGATGGACCTTTCGTCCTCAGAACACGAGTCCTCGATGATTATTAGACGATCCACCGGATGGGTCAACTACTCCCGGAAACACCAACCAGTGTGAACGGATTGACATAAAAATTAGATAAAATAAAATGAATCCACAACGAAAAAGTGACATCAAAGAACGAACTTAACTGTCTCTATCCGGCTGAGCCAGGCTTTTTTTTGCCACCCGATCTGCTGTTATCGCTGGCAATCCTTCTGGCATAAACATACATAATTTAGGTTATTTTTTTTAGTTTCTTGATATTATGATTCATTTTTAGAAATGGGTTCTAGGGCTGTGGCCAACCTGTAAGAATGTATAAAAAGGTGAAGACACCTTGATTCTTAAGATAGTAATTTTTCTTTTTCAAAAAAATATGCAAAATGCTTAAAAGAAAAATTACTATCTTGAGAATCAAGGTGTCTTTTTTATCATCCGATCGGCTATTATCGCTGCTGTAATACTGGGATACCAGAAGGATTAGCAGCGACAACGGCCGATCGGGTCAAGACATCTTTTTTCTCAAGATAGTAATTTTTCTTTTAAGCATTTTGCATATTTTTTTTTTTTTTTTTTTTAAGAAAAATTACTATCTTGCGAATCAAGGTCACCTTCTTGGGCGTTCTTCCAGGCCACAGCCCTAGAACTCATTCCTAAAAACGAATCATTATCAATATACAATTCACTAGTTTTCGTGGTCCGCTTGACCAATTAATATATTTCATTTCATTAAGGTTTTTAGTTGAAATAAAAAAGTCAGTGTCATGAGCGGGATTCGAACCCACGATCTTCGCTAGATACGCCGCTGCTCTACCACTTGAGCTGTCGTGACCTCACCTGTGAAGTCATGACACTGACTTTTTTATCTCAACTAAAAACCTTAATTAATTATCAATATCAATAACTTGAGTTTATTACATTGTTGTTATTGATTTTGTTAATTTGTTTTTTCTCAAAGGGAAAATGCTCATGGAGCACGAGACGATGAAGTTAAAGGACCAGGAAGAAGAGTACAGCAAGGAGTTGCGAGAATGGAAGGGGTTGCTCAAGCCGAGAAAACAGGTTAAAAACATTTGCACATGTTTGACGAAAAACACTAACAAGCATTTGGCATGGTTTAGATTTAGTAAGATAAATTTTTTTTTATACAGCACCCGAAGTCCTTGGAGGTTTGCAAATTCTTTTCCTGCCTGCAAATTATTTTTATATCTGCTATATAATTTCTATTCTGGGAACAATTTTTATTTTTTTTATTTTCATTTATAATCATAAACAGATAAAATACATATCGTAAAGGACTTGGACTCTGGCATCAGTTGTGTAAAATCATTTTCAGCTCGTTCGCCGACTGAAAAACTGTTTTTTCAGATTCAGAAACAAATGATTTGTAACTTTTTCAATTTGAACAGAGCCAGGAGTTAAAGTTCAACGAGGAGCTACTAATGCACGAAAGGGAGAACAACTACATACTCGGACATCTAGCCTTGGTATCGCTGCCAGACTCCCTCGAGTCGTCCCCCTCCTTCCCAAGATCCCGTACCAACTCCTTACCGCTGTCATTCACTCCGCCGATGAGGCCCTTTGTAATCCCAAGGCCCAAAATCAAAAGTGTGCTTTATGAGTGATATCAGCTTATGTGACCCAGAGTCCTGCTCTCCAATTCCCCTCCCAAAAATTGTAATTTTTCTTTGTATAAATTTGTACTATTTGTTTTCTCGAAGAAAACATGTAAATAGTACTAAACTAACTTATAAAAAGTTAACTTTTTACTAATTTCTTCTTTTATATGTATTCTAATTAATCTATTCTTATTTTTAAAAAAAATTAAATATCACTAAGTTTGTAATAATATTTCTAGTCTTTTTCTCTAATATTTTACTAATGAATTTGAGGTGTTTGGAAATACTAACCATTAATTATTTTTCTTTTGTTTGTAAAAAGTGTGGGCCTAATTTCTTAATTGTGAAGTCAATTTGCATGTTAATTGATTGAATGCAGTATTTTAAATTTAAATTCGCCTTCTGTGTTTACACCTATTGTATGTTTTATTTCTCAACCTTTCACCTTTTTTTTGTAAATCATCGAGGGGTGAGAAAATAAAATCGGATTAAAACATATAAGAGTAAACCGTGAGTCTGATGTATAATCGATCCAAGTTCGAATCTGTATCGGAATCTCATTCATTTTCTTATTGCAGCGGCTCGAGGAACAGTTTGCGCAGCAGCTTGAGGAGCAAGAGGCGATATACGGGCCGACGCACCCGCTCCCGGCCGACCTGGCTGAACCCGTTCATCACAGGAGCTCGACGCGCAGCAGCCTGTCATCTGTGTCGGCCGATTAGATTTTCGGTAAAAAAAAAAAAACAAAAAAAAAAAAGTTGACTTTGAGATGTGTGACAAAATTTACAAGACATATATATACAAACTAAGCCGAAATTATAACAGGGTAACTAAGACGTTTAACTCTTCTCCCCAATTCCAACCTGCAACCACACAACGATACAGCACAATCGCTCAATTCACCCTGGTGGTAACTAAATTATGGTAAAATTTATTTTAGGTTCGAGCAACCGTTATCGAGTCTGGAACACACGTGATCTCTTTTTTCCAGTTCAACTCCAACATCTCCCCTCCTTCGACCTTCCCCCACTCAGCATTCTAATGTGCCCCATTCACTTTCCAAAAGTGACTGAAAGTGTCATCCCCAAAATGTGATGGTGACACTACCTCCCTCTCAAAAGCCAGAAACGCCCCTTGGAGTTTGCGGGGTATTCCTACACCTGTAGAAAGGTCATTGTCGTGGTTCCATTTGTGGGCTTCTTCTATGCTCCTAATTCGATGCTGAGCCTGATAAGTTGCAATTGATGGGTGTGTATGGGGCTTAATTCTTGAGCGTGAAGATTCAGGGAGTTGCACCGGGGAAGACAGTCAAAATATAGGACATCCTATAACTTTAAAAGAGTCTATTACGTGGGCTAAGATACGCGGTGTTGTTATTGTACTCGACGACAATTTCTTGATAACATTCTTGTGTTGCTTTGGCAATACCTCTACGGGTACACATCGTATAAGATGGATCGTCTCTCCGCGAGTCAGGGCAGTCTAACCCGGTGCCTTTCTATATGAATAGGCAAACTCGTCCTCGGAAATATACACTAATGCCAGGAGGTTAGTTAGGATGGTGGCCTCGGAATTGCACTTTTGAAGCATCAGATTTTCATACATGTTATTCATTTGTTCTCCAAGGTAGTGTTCGTCACAAACAATTTTGGTGTTTATGTATGCTATCAAGTCAGTGTTAACTGGATTATGTGACTTTAATGTAAAGAATTTCATGCCTTCTCTAACATAAGTCACATACAATCTTGGATGTTCTGTAGCAAACCCTGGTTGATTGCTTGATAGGATTCTTCAACATTAGGGAGAATATACTTTCACCAGCAACTACACTGATAATTTTATAATATAATATATAACCCACCCTGGTGGTAACTAAATTATGGTAAAATTTATTTTAGGTTCGAGCAACTGTTATCGAGTCTGGAACACACCTGATCTCTTTTTTCCAGTTCAACTCCAACATCTCCTCTCCTTCGACCTCCCCCACTCAGCATTCTAATGTGTGCCCCATTCACTTTCCAAAAGTGACTGAAAGTGTCATCCCCAAAATGTGAGGGTGACAGACTTGAAATCCCCCTCCCATTAATAATTTAAAATATAAACAAAAATGATATTTTAGTACTATCCAGAAAATTTCAAAATTTTTGTCTTTTTTTTACGAAATACTGATATTTTGTAATTTATGATTTATATTGTATTATTTACTTTGGAATAGAGAATATTTTTTTGTTTTTAATTTATAATAATTCTTAAGGATAAAAATAAGAATTTTTTTCATAATGTTTTGCTCAAAATAAAAAGCTGTTTGTTTATCTCTTTTCTATAAAATGTATAGTTTACAATTTTAATTTCTGTTTTAATCATCATAGTCATTATAATGTAGGTAGGCGACTTATAGCATTATTGCACTTGTTAACAGATTTCTTAGCGCTCACAATAAACATAAAGTGCTTCAAATACAAATGATTTTATTAAAAAAAGTACTATTAAAACAAAAGGGGGGGTAGAAATTAGTTTCTTTGTATAAAAAACAAACAAAAATATATGAATTTTAAAATTTTCATTTTGCTTTGTGTAAATAATTACTTTCTTTTTATGTACAGTGGCTGTTATTGTTGTTAATAATCACATTTATTATTACTATTATTATTATTAATTCAAGTAATAACGTCTTTCTACTTGTTCATTTGGTATTAAACCTCCTTTTATTCCTTGTTCTTCGACTAATCAGTATTTTTCTTTGCGAAAAAAAGTTGAAAGTGCCAAATTTTCTTTGACTAGTTATTAATATTTTTTCCCGGGGTATGTTTAATATATTCATGAATAACTGAGATTTGTTGATTGCAAATTTTCTTTCTAACTTTATTGTATCCTCTTGCTATCTTTTTCTTTTCTTTCTTTTTTATTTTTGTGTAAATGGTTTTGGTTTTTTTTTGTTATGTAATTATAAATATATGTATATCCTATTTATTCTCCCCCTGTGTATTATAGTTATTGCATTAACCAAATAGAAAAAAAACATTTTCTTTTTTTTTAATTATTGTTGATATATACATAAATATAAATGGATGTCAAATATTAATTTTTATTATATTAAAGTGAAAAATAAATATATGGTCATAGAAAAATGTACCATTTTTTTGCTCATAGTATTTTTTAACAATGTATTGTTAATTATTTAAAAAAATATATATTTATTGATATTGTAATCTAGAGCTGAAATGATAGGTTTTTGTTTTAATTTGCTTTTGAATTAATTTGGATGTGCGAAGCAACCCCGAAAACTTCAGCCAATTGATGCAACACCATAATAAAAGTTGCCTTTTTATAAATCTAAGGACGTCGACGCTAATTGTAACACATTTCACAATTTCCAAATTTAGGATTGTTCTTTTATCTCGAAACTCTTTTTTTAAAATTAAAATTAAAAAAGTTGAAAAAATGTACATATATATAGTTGGGATATATAAAAAGAAAGAGAGATTAAGTATCTAATATATATATTTAAAAAAAACTAATAGTTTGTAAATAAATTTTGTTTAAATATAAAGAATATTACTTATTTTATAAATATATGTTTTTATTACAATTACTGCCTTGGTTCATTGGTGTTTTTGAAACATTGATCACACCAGACTTCAAAATTTGATATAACCCCAATCATCGCATATTGCACTCAGACATCCTTCATCCTTCGATAATGACCAAATTACTCAAAGTATGAGTCATCGCTGGGACACATGTCTCATACATCTGAGAGCATAGATATGTTTGTTGGAAAGTGAGAAACATTTATTATTTTCAGTATTAGAAGTATCGACTCACTCACGAACACTGGATGAAGGTATGGTCTTGAAGAAAAAAGCCAATTCAGCTGTTACTGCCAAGCTTTTGACCTATTTTAATGTCATCCTTGCCAATACAATCTTAAATATGTCAATATTTAAGATTGTTTTGCCCCCCTATAGGTTAAGAAAAGTTTGGCAGTAACGTGTGAATTTGATTTTTTCTTCAAGACCATACTTTCATCTAGTGTTCATGAGTGAAAAGTGGTCGAGATTTGTAATACTTAAATTCACTAATTTCGTCATCCGCTTGACCAATTAATATATTACAATTAATTAAGGTTTTTAGTTGAGATAAAAAAGTCAATGGCACGAGCGGGATTCGAACTAAAAACCTTAATTAATTGTAATATATTTGTAATACTTATTCAGATATCGTGAGATGCGGTCGGGTGTGATGTAGGTTTCAGAAAAACATTTTCTTTATCGTGCCAACGTTTCGATCTTTTATTGAGATCATCTTCAGGGCTCAAAGTGTTTGTCTTCTGTGTAATTGTGCCATCCTTGCGTGTCGTGTTGAGAGTGCCCACACTGGGGGCAATGACCCATGTTTAAAAATATTGTTAACTGGGTTATTTACAATTCACTAGTTTTCATGGTCTACTTGACCAATTAATATCTTTCAATTAATTAAGGTTTTTAGTAGAGATAAAAAGTTAGTGTCACGAGCGGGATTCGAACCCACGACCTTCGGCTAGATACACCACTGCTCTACCACTTGAGCTATCGTGACTTTGACTTTATCTCAACTAAAAACCTTAATTAATTGAAAGATATTAATTGGTCAAGTGGACCACAAAAACTAGTGAATTTAATAAGTTAAATGAAGTATATCTTCACTAAAGCTCTCCGTGGCCATTTCATTTGTCGCCGAGAATCAAATAGATTACACGACATTTGACAAATGGCAAAAAGGAGGTAAAATTCAAAAGGTTGGGTTGAGATGGGAAGTTGGTGTCCGAGTGGATCGAAGTCACGATAGCTCAAGTGGTATCTAGCTGAAGGTCGTGGGTTCGAATCCCGCTCATGACTGACTTTTTTATCTCATCTAAAAATCTTAATTAATTGAAAGTTATTTACAATGATGTTCAGAGAGGAAAAGCTTGTAGAAAACAGCGACCGACTGTTAACAACTCCAAAAGCTAGATTACATCCCAAGAAATTAATGTTGTGCATTTGGTGGGATTGGATTAGACGGGTATTATTATGAGCTTCTGCCCAACTTAACTATTAATTAAAAAGTGTGCATTTCGTCACCAATTGACCAAAAATTCATTAGCTAATAAACCAGGATAAGGCTCGCCCACATGTAGAATTTTCTATAGAACTCCAGGTTTATCTACTTTTGTCTTATTTTTGCAATTAGCTCTCTTTTCAATAATTATTTTAAAAGGTTTTTAAGTCTAGTTTTTTTTCTCATCAGAGATGGTTTTAGCCATTATTTTAACTTTGTCGAAGATTTTAGTACAGTTAGCAATGTTTTTTAAATTTCCACTATCTTTATTTAGAAATCGTGAGATGCGGTCTGGTGTGATGTAGGTTTTAGAAAAACATTTTCTTTATCGTGCCAACGTTTCAATCTTTATTGAGATCATCTTCAGGGCCTGGGATTTTACAAACATTGCTTACATATAACAATTACATTTTGGATGTCGAAAAGTGAATTTATACAATGCAAAATATATTTTTTATATATTCAATCAAAGTATTTCTACTCACTCAAAGTGTTTTTCTTTGTGTAACCTACATCACACCAGACCGCATCTCACGATTTCTAAATAAATATCGATTAACGGTCACTAATCACCACACATTTCCACTGTCTAATGAATTCCCAGACTATCACTGCATCCTTTTGATTTGAAGAAGCGCTTCGGCATTTTGCCATCTTCAGTGAGTCTGAGACAGACCAAGATGATCGGCAAAGTTCAAATTACTGGTTCATCACCCTGCAGACCTCAGGTGTAAGTTTCACAATATATTTTCGTTGCTTTTCTCAGTTTTTTTTTCTTCTTCCAGTCTTGTCAAACTTTACTATTAGACACTTTCTACTTTATCAAGTGCTTCGATAATTTTTTTTAAAAATTGGATTGGGTTTTTGCAAAGAAAACCTCATCATCTGCAAAGGTTAGGTTTGGTTATTTGATAGATATGTGTGGTTGATTTTTAACTCCTTTTTCCTCTCACTCCAGTTGCCTAAATGACTCTTTGCAATTAAAAAGAATGGGGATGGGTTGCCTTGTTTTAAGCCTATTTCTAGGCTTCATTTGGCCTAGTTGCTAGCTACACAGTTATTATACCTTAACCTTATTACTTATTGCACCATACCTTAAGAGTTTGGTGTCTTCATCTCTGCTTTTTAAGGCTTAAAAAGGAAGTCGTGTCTTATCAAGTCGAAGGACTGTAAAGTAGTCGATGAATTTCAAAAATATGACCTGGTGTTCCCAGGCTTTTTCAATTATTTGATTAATTTATTACAATTAATTAAGGTTTTTAGTTGAGATAAAAAAAGTCAATGGCACGAGCGGGATTCAAACCCACGATCTTCGGCTAGATACGCCGCTGCTCTACCACCTGAGCTATCGTGACCTCAATCCACTTGGACACTAACTTCCCATCTCAACCCCACCTTTTGAATTTTCCCTCCTTTTGCCATTTTTCAAGGAGTTGATGTCCGAGTGGATCGAGGTCACGACAGCTCAGGTGGTAGAGCAGTGGCGTATCTAGCCGAAGGTCGTGGGTTCGAATCCCTCTCGTGCCATTGACTTTTTTTATCTCAACTAAAAACCTTAATTAATTGTAATATATTAATTGGTCAAGTGGACCACAAAATTAGTGAATTTATTTGATTAATTGTAATTAATCTTTAAAAAATGGTTTAGGAAAATAAAATAAAACTGTATATGAATGGTATTTACATGTTAACAAATTTTACGTTAGTTTATGAATAATCATAACATATAAAATATATATCTAAAGGCTTTAAGAACTGTAATGTCTTTAGTTATGAGCTCAATATAATAATAAATATTCTGTGATGTTCATATGTTCTTATAATACATATATCGAATAGATTGCATGGTTTTACTGAAAAGTAAGGGAATTTCTGATCCAATCATGGAAATAAGACACCCTGGTATAGACAGCCGGAAATGTGCTGTAACCGCAGCCGATTCCCGATGAGATGATGCCACACAGGAACAAATCATTGCAGACAAGTGGCCCCCCCGAGTCTCCCTGAAAAACCGTCAAAATAATTCAATTTCAATTCGATCGGACGGTCTTACTCACCGTGCAAGCATCACAGAGGGACGACGGCAATTGCATTGTGCACAGCCATGCTTGATCTACATCATCACCAAAATAATCATAGCATTCATCATTGCTTATTATATGGATGGAAGTTGATTTCAAACGATCTGACAAAATTCCATTTACTTGCGTCGCACCCCAACCGCTTATAGTGCCAGTCATACCTGTATAATTCCTAGTTAATTGGGACTGATTGCAAAGAGTTGTATCGAGTCTCATCTTAATAAGAAAAAATAATATTAAATAAAAACCATTAAAACCACTTAAAATGTACATTTAAAGAGGCATATTATATTTAAAGGACCAATTATAATCATTAAATGCTCTAAATGAAAATACCATTGATAAATTATGACATAAGATTTTCTTTTGAAACTAGAAACAATTTAAATTTATATTTCAAAATTATGAAAATCCTCTCATAATTGGCAGTACCAACATACTCAGCACCTAAATATTTGAGGAACTGTTATAAATTAATTATTGATGATTAGTACCTATGGAATTCATAAATTTCATATAGTTATTTTTATTTTATTTTATTTTTTAAAGCTTTTCTACATAAATTTGAGTTATAAAGGGGCAAGAATATAACCCCACTTCCACGCAGAGCTCAATGGTTAACTGGTTCTTATCTGTCGGATGGACATTTTCTATTGTACCCCATTGGCCGAGAAGATCAGTAGTCTGAAGGGGCTTAGGACTTAAGTAATTCCTGACATACAGTAGGCTCCGTTGGGTGTTGTGGACAAGGGGTTAAACCACTTTACAATTTATAATATATTTTACATACTGTAATCAATAAGAAAACCGTGGGCTCTGCGGGGATTCGAACTCTGAATGGCTTGTGTGGCAAATACGAGTTGAACGCCGTAGGCAGTGTCATGTCTAATAAGCTGAAACCAAAAGTCGAACGCCCATGGGCATGGTCCCAAGTTGGGACTGTTAAAATCTAGAATCATATCCCAATTTCCATTAGACTTCTCACAACATTTTGTGACTTTTTTCTGTCTATCTATCAGAGTCCACATCTCCCAAGGCAACATGGAACAGCTTATCCAGGTGATCTTTTGGCTCTGATGAAGGCTATGTAGAACCGTGGCTATTTGTATAATTCAAATAAGAATAATTCAAAAGCATAGGCTGTAAAGGTTTAGAAAAATAACAAGCATTGAGGAAGAAAAGGTGCTATTAAAAAGCCCAACCTGTGTTCCGATTTTTTGGAAAGCACAGATCAGCAGATTCCTGAATAAACTGAAATTGCCTTGCAGGAGTTTTGGGCTGCATTTTATTAATGCAATAAAAAAAAAATTTACACACTTATTACTCATATTATAATTGAAATTGTAATTTGATCTATACCGGTCATCTTGGTCTGCCTACCTCGCTGGGTTAGCCTCTCAGATGCTTTTCAGCATTTCGCCATATTTAGTGTGTGGTGAAGTGCAGAAATGTGTCCAGATAGGCAGACCAGCCAGGTAAAAATTAAATTACACGTTCATCATCCTGCACACCACAGGAAGAAATCTCCCAATTAAAATTGTATTCGCCATCAATTATTCCTCTAGTGAAAATGGAAAAATTGAGCAGTTTAAGAATTTTCATCCATGGCAAAAGCATGAATTTATAGCGCTATTTAATTGTCACATCTTTTTGAATGTTAAACAAACAATTTTTCTTTTAAAAAAATCATTTCTCTCTCTTTGCTTTCTACCTTTGGATTAAATTTTAATTTGTTGAACATTTGTAGACTAGGCAAATTTAATTAGTACATTTTGATGAAATAGTAACTAATTAGTATATAAACTAAACTAATTTCTGTCTTATAGGATGTCTTAATGAAGAACTATTTTTTAAATTTTTTTTCTTGTGATTTGAACTTAAATAAAATCTCTTTCTGGCATTCGCTGGTTTTTCACTTTCTTTTGTGCAGGTCCATCGCATTCAGGTACTTTGCTCGACAGCGCATTCTTTGGACGAAGAAGCTGCACTTGCTCCCCATCTGCCCATATGAGCACAGGCTATGGAGAGTGAGGATCTCAGCGGAACATTCTCAGGAGCTGATTTTCTGAGCGTCTTCTATTACGCTGAGATATGCATCCTCTTGCCCTCACTACTACACCCCTTAAAGAAATTTTGTGGTGCAGCTCCATGAGGTCTTCCCTCAATACCCCATATTTTTAAGAATTTTATAAACCACCACAAGGTATAGAACAAATGCTCCATCCTTGCCGGTGGCAATGACATCCAGCCGGAGACATATCTCATCCGGTAACTGGTGGGGAGTTTCGACGGCGACTAGTATCCTGAGATGGATTAGGAACCGGATGCATGATCGTCGAGTGATTCTCTTGGCACTTGGAAAGGATGTAAAAGAACATCTCTATGCTAGTACATTTTGATGAAATAAAAACTATTTAATATTTAAACTAAAGTAATTGTCTTTATACTATGCAACTGTCGGGTGTCATGGATGAGAGGTCAGACTCACTTTACAATATTTTTTTAATACTATTATAAGATGCAAGTATAAAAATTAAGTTGGATGCCCTAACCATTCAGCCACCATGGTCCCAATATTTAAAAATGTACATATATATAATTTACTAATATATTTATGTATTTTAAATTATACCTGTGGTGTTATATTCTGCAGGAGGAAGATTTATTGGCCGAACATTAAGGCCAAAAATAAAGGGAGAGTCCACAACTAGAATTGCCAGGTCGTTTGTTATCCAATGCCTTAAAAAATCTTATTTAACCAAGTTTTCTTTGCAATAATGTCGTAAAATTACCAATTAAACTCTGGATATACAACCACTTGCAATACGTTTCTTTCTTGTTTTGACCCAGCATGATGATCAGATAGAGAGACAACTCCTGCAACTGCCTTAAAAATTTAATAGGTCAAAGTGAGAAAACAAATCACAATTTTTTTTTTCAAAACTGATAGCTTACTGTTAATAAAGATATATTATTTATATTAAAAACACAATGTGCTGCTGTAATGATTCTATTCGGATTGATTATCGTGCCTCCGCAGATATGCTTGTGATTCATTTGTAAAGAAACTATAAAAGGACGATCGCCTAAAAAATTTATTTAAACGTAATTTATTGGCACAGAGTCAATCCAATGCATCTTACCTAACTGATTGTTGATTCCATTAACAATCATTATTGACGGTGACAGAATAAAACCTAGAATTTATAATTATGATTATTTGTGTTCTTAGGGACAGGCATACAGGTGACGTTTAATGAAATTTGAGACAAGTTATCATTTATACTTGAGGAAAATTCAACCTTTAACAAGTATTAACAAAATAAAACTAATTTAAACAAGAAACAAATATAATATCTATAAATAAATAGTTAAGGCTTTGGGCAAAACCTTAGGTGGACAGGATTCTGGCCTGTCAACACCATCATTCCAAAATTCAGGTTTGATCAAAAAATCCAAATTCAGATATAGAGCAGACTGGGAGAAAGGGTTCCTAATTAGTTTAATAATATATCTGATAGGGTCAGGAGGTAGCATCTATGAAAATAATTAAGCTCTAGAATTCTTATAAGCTTGGAATGCCATTGTCATCAGGCTACTGAACCCTGTGCCAGAGAGATCTAAAGGCTGGATATTATCAACAAAAGAATAACCAAATGGCACTCGAGGCATCTATCTCATCGGTAGTATATATATTATGCAGGGTGGGCGACCATGACCTGAGGGGTTAAATGCCTGGGTAGACTCGTACCCCATCCCTAAATGGTCCGGGACTTGATTGGCTCACGTGTCCTGCATAAACTCTTCGACTTGTTCACAAACCCCAAGATTTTGGACCATTTTATCTTTCATCGGTAGTAAAGACCACATTTTGGGATTGCATCAAGACTCTGTCAGAGATTGCAAACAACAACCCCTTGAGTTGGGTACCAGGGCATACAGGGCAGAAAAGGATGGTAAATTGGTTAAGGAAAGTTCTATGAGGACACCTATTAGCTCTGAACCATTTTGTGATGTGGTGTCTACCTGAGGTTAACAAGTTATCCAGTGTCACCACTGCTTCAACATGTCTCACCTGGTTCCTACTCACAGTAAGCTACTTACTGTAAGTAGGAACCATCTTTTTAAGAAAGATTGAACGGCACACCCACTCCATATTTCATAATTTCTATGTGCCTTGTATGTAAGCAGGAGCTCAACCTGCTTATTTCAGACTCGTCTACATGGGCTCAACTATCACTAATGGAGCAAGTCTTAAGCACTACTCACAACATCATTTCTCGCACTCTCAAGAACCTATGCGGCTCATCGACATTAATACGTATACTACGACCATCAATTCCAACCATAACGCCGGCTCTTCTCAGGGCCATCAAGAACCCTGGTCTCTAAAATGATATACCAAATTGCCAAAAAAGTAGATCCATCAGACAATGGATTAGGAATTACACCCATACAATGAGATTGTATTACAGGACAGAGACATGCAAAAAAAGTTCGGCAAAGGACCATCACAGAACCATCCTAAGATGTGCTAGGATTAGAATGATAGTAGTACTGCAGACTCTGGGTATATGTGCAGAAACAAGCTTGTGCAAGAGGAAACTGTGGGAACATGATTATTCGGAAATTGTGAGGTGTGGTCTGGCGTGACGTAGGTTTTAGAAAAACATTTCCTTTATTGTGCCAACGTTTCAATCTTTATTGAGATCATCTTCAGGGCTCAAAGTGTTTGTTTTCTGCATAATTGTGCTTCTTGAGAGACTCTCAACACGACACACAAGAATGGCGCAATTACGCAGAAAACAAACACTTTGAGTCCTGAAGATAATCTCAATAAAGATTGAAATGTTGGCACGATAAAGGAATTTTTTTTTCTAAAACCTACGTCATGCCAGACCACACCTCACAATTTCCGAATAATCATCGACTAACGGTCACTAATCACCACACATTTCTACATGTGGGAACATGTTTTCTTGTTTTCTACTGAAATTCCTACTCCTGGCCAATTGTGAGGATTGTGCAATAGACCCAATAATGGTCCCTGTGAGCAAGATTGTAGAGGGGCTGATTCATAGTAATGTTTGACATAAAACAAATAAATGGCAAATGGAAAAATGACAAAAAGGAGGGAAAATTCAAAAGGTGTGGTTGAGATGGGAGGTTGGTGTCCGAGTGGATCGAGGTCACGATAGCTCAAGTGGTAGAGCAGCGGCGTATCTAGCCGAAGATCGTGGGTTCGAATACTGCTCGTTCCATTGACTTTTTTTATCTCAACTGAAAACCTTAATTAATTGTAAGATAAAACAAATATTTCACAAAAAACTTTATGTAATTTAGCAACATAAAAAAAAAAACAACAACAACAAAGTGTCAACTGGAAAAGTAACTACTATTAATTATGGCAAATAAACCCAACATGTCTTGTTCTTGAGCAATATTGACAGAAAATAAATGTTGACCTTTTATTTCATGGGCCCACCATTTTTATCTTTCATTATGAATATTAATAGATATATCACATATTATGAAACACCTTTGTATAAACAAACAGTTTTCACCTTTGTCTAAGTGCATTTCAATTAAATTGTTTGATCGTAGATAACCACTCTGAAAGATAATTGTATTCGGATGTTCCAACTCTTCAAGAAGAGTGCTATTGAAAAGAATTCAAGAGGATTAATGGCAAACTTTTTCTTCTTCTTTTTTTTTTTTTACAAAAGGCGAGAAACTAAAAAATAAATAAATAAAATAAAAACTATTTGCTACAGGGTGGTAGTTTAAGTTTTTCAATAATAATCATTTTCTGCATCATTGATTATAAATCATTTAAAAAGGCAAGATTGGCATCATAATTTGGCATCATCTTGTACAATTGCAGAGATAAATTATAAGGCCTTCAATCCAATTTTTCCTCAAAATGGCAAGAAGTCGGTACAGACGCTTTCATAAAACACTGGAACTTCATCACAACCCCCTAGTCGTACGACTTTCATCCTGAATCCTACCTGACAAAATCCTATAAGATGCCTAAAGTGCCAATGGCTTCACAAATTCCTCCTTATGAAGGAAAAAGATGATGTGGATTTGGCAAATGATTACCAGGGGAAGAGGGCGTCAATCCACCAAATAAAAATATTTCTCCCTTGTTTGAAAATATTATTAATATAAAATAATAGTTTTTATAAAATTCAATAACGACGAAAGAGTTTAATATAGTGCTCTAGCACTGTTAATAATAAAGCAAAGTAAGTTTTATAAGATTTAATCCAAAAGTTAAGAATCGGACAACTTGAGAAAACCCCGTAAAAAAATGAAATTTTGTAAATTTCATCGTCAATGAAATAAATTTAGCAATTGGATAAAAAAATAAGAATTTTTACAAAGACTATATTACCATAAATGTGGTGGATAAATAGTAGAAGTACAACCAGATTCGTTATCATGATAGCAACGATTCCTTCTTGCCCGAGAGACGGAATGAAACTAAGAAATTTAAAATCATCTGAATTATCTTTCGTGTCCATCCAATTATATTGACAAATATTTACCCTTGAAGAACCAATCAGGTTTTACATGCGAAATTAAGACAAACAAAATATTATAATATTTCTGAACACAAATATAAATTAATCGTATTTTTTATTATTACTATTAGGTGCTCTTAATATAATTGGTCTCAAGTGATTTATGTTGCCACAGAACAATTAAAAAAAAAAATTTATTTATAAATTTTTTTTTAACATAACAACTAATATAATACTGTTACTTACTGTCTTGGAAATACAATTTTTCTGATGCAATGGATGTTTGAACAACAATTATCTCTTCAATGTTTCATTTAATTGCAGGATTTTTTTTTTTTTTTTTGACATAAAGGACATAAACAAGAAAGTCCAAAATGTTTAACATTGATGATTAAAGATTGAATTAACACTTTTAAGACATTGCAAATAATTGGGAATAAATGACAAATACTAAGGAGCACACTTTGTCCCATAAAAAATCAAAACCATAAAATAAGGCTGAATCAACGTAGCCAATAATAATAATAATATGTTTATTTACAGATATGGTGAATTTTTCGATGCATCAAAAGAAAATGGACTTAAAGTTATTTCTATAAGCCTTGCCAGTAGTAATCTGATAGGGGAGGATGGGCCGATGAGCCAGAAACTTACAAAATAAAGAAATATTTATATTGATAAAAAAAATTCATGAACTGCTTCAACTTTTTTATTTATTTATTAATATCAATGCATTTGTGGGCCTATCTGGCTCCCCTCTTCAAGAACACATACAATATATATAAAAAAAGTAATTAATCTTAATGCAATAAAAACACAAAAACAGAATAAATTATAATTAAAGTGATATACAACTCCTAGGAGATGGAGCTTTGAAAAATATTATAGTGTAATTTAATTGATTTTGACCATTGTAGTCTGCTTATCTTCACTGGTTTGGTCTGTGAGATGTGTTTTAGCGTTTTACAATCTTCGGGATCTGTGTCCTAGACTATGAAGTTTTGTTGGGCCATTTGCAACTCATTCAATATAATGATGTTTTGTTGAACAATATGAGGAATTGTAAATTTCTACATAATCATTTTTTTTAAACTTACACCATTGGGTGGCATAAAACATAGCAGATCTATAAATCATTTATTGCCATGAAATTTTACTGTATAGTCTTTGAATCTTGGATTATTGTGAAGTTTCATATGGTCATGTGGAAGAAAAGAAACTATACCAAGTCCAAAAAGTTGTTTGAAAATCAGAAAAGTTTGTTGTACACAAATTGTGAAATGATTCAAAAAAGCCCATGACATTTTCTAAATTTGGCCAAAACTTTTTAATAACTAAACTATTTTAAAAATTTTTGCATTGTCCTCAAAACTGTCATTGTCAAATTTATTTGGGTTATCTGGAACTAATTGAATATTGTGAAATTTTGAGATTTCTTAAAGAGGTGTACAATTTGGTGGTTTTGAATCATTTTGGTCTATTCTGGCTTACTGATTTGGTTCAGTTCATTCGTATGTTTCGTTTCAGTTTTAATGAACTACTAAAGATAGCAAAATGCCACAAATCAGAACAGCAATGACTAAAAGTTATTCAGAACTCGGGAGAATGTTTGCATTTCTACATAATCATTTCTTTCAATTAATTATTCTTTTATGTAAGGTTTTGGTTGAGATAAAAAAGTCAGTATCACGAGCGAGATTCAAACCCACGACTTTTGATTAAATACGCCGCTGGTCTACCACTTGAGCTATCATGACTTCGATCCTCTCGGATACCAACTCTCCATCTCAACCTACAACTGATCGAATTTTCCTTCTTTTTGCCATTTTCAACATAAAAAGATTTTACATAAACAAAAAAAAAAAAAAAAAGAAGTAACTTGATCAATTGACCACTAAAACATAAATGAATTAATCATTTCTTTTGAACCAACACAACTGAGCGGCATAAAACATAATGGATCTATCTTGAAATCACTTTGACTACTTATATTTAACTCTAAAAAAATATTGTTTTGTATTTAGGATTAAATTTAGCCAAATTTGGCAGAATTTAAATTTTCTGTCAAATGTGAGTTGAAGGTATATGAAGGTGTTAAAAAATACCTACATTATTTACACTTCTTTCCCTATTTCCACCTCATAAAAGGGACTCGACTAAACAGAGATCACGCAGGTCCAGCACTGAAGATGGTAGAAACGCCTCTGACATACCAAAACAGCAAGGAGGAGAGAAAACTTTAAAATGATTAGTGTTCAACATTGTTTGTAGGACATTAAAGTAGTATCATTTGGAAAGCATCCAAAATGAAAAAGCCCATGCCATCTTCAAGGATTTGACTTGTACTAGAATTGACTATATCATAAAATTTTTTCTGGTCATCTACAATTCATTCATCATGATGATTTGTTGAAGAATGTCTCACATTGAACACTGTGAAATGTTGATGTTTCATTTACAAGTCATTGAATACCATAAAATTTTGCTGTATATTTTTTAGGTCTTAGTTTATTGTGAAGTTTCATAGAGTAATCTGGAAATCTTTTAATGTTATGAAATTTTGAGATTTCGTCTTGCAGTCTGTGGGTTGATAAATGTGCAGTTTTGTTGTTTCTGATCATTTTGATCTGGTCTGCCCGATATGTTTCAGCTTTATTGCTGAGGGTAGCAAAAATCCAAATTTCATCTCACAGATCACACATTGTGAGGATAGCAGCCCAAAGTCACCAGAAATGACCAAACGACAGGTGGAGAAATTTATTATGCACTTTGTGAATCTTGAAGATTGTGAAATTTTGTTCAATAATTTAAGTGAATGGATACTACGAAGTTTTGTTGGATTATCTACAACCGACTGAACAATGGTTATATGCAATTATAAAAGGAACTCGACTAAATAGAGATCACACAGTCCCAGCCCAGATGATAGAGAGAAGCAGAAATGGCTGATTGATCGAAACATGGGCAGCAGACCAATAAAAAAATTAATTAGTGTTCAACAGTAAATGTTTGAAGGTTATAAATAGATATCATTCTGAATTAATCCAAAATGAAAAAGCGCATGCCATCTTCACGACTAGGCATCTGTCCTAGACTCGACTATATCACAAAGTTTCATCAGGTCATATTTATTTATTTATCAGGTCATCTGCAACTCATTCAACATCATGATGTTTTGTTGAATGTGAGTTATTGAATATTGTAAAACATTAAGTTTCCATCTAAAAGTCATTGAATTCTGTGAAATTTTGCTGTATAGTCTTTGAGCCTTTGTTTATTGCAAAGTGTCATAAGGTTGACTGGAATTCATTGGATGTGAAATTTTGAGATTTCTTCTTGCGATCAGTGGGATAATAAAGCTGCAGTTTTGGTGTATCTGACCATTTTGATTTGGTCTCCCAGAGATGTTTCAGCTTTAATTAATCAATGAAGATAACAAAATGCCAAAATGCAACTCACAGATCCAAACAGCAAGGATAGCCAAATTGAGAAAAGACCAAACTACAAGTAGACAAATTCATTACGTTGAATCGGTGAAGATCATGAAGATTTGTACAATAATTGGAAATGAAAAAATAAAGCTTACAGGAATGATGAAATGATGTAACTCCTTCCACCTGATGATCAGTGTTAATGCTTGAAACCCATTCATTATAAACAACAAATCTACGCGTGGAACCGTTATTTACAAAAAGTGACAATGAAGTTTTGTCGAGTTATCTGTAATTCACTGAACATTGTGAAGTTTTGTTGCAAGAACTTAAAAAAAGGGCCTTGACTAAATCGACACAGAACCATCACTGAAGATGGTAAGAAGCAAAAAAGCATGTTAAAAATAATTAATTCAGAAACAAATGTAATTTAACCAAAATTAACAGAATTTAAAATTTTCTTTTAAATGGGATTTGAAGAGGTTAGAAAACACCTAAGTACTTAGAAGTTTCATTAGGAATCAAAATTACTGAAGAATTGCAAAACTTGTTTTAATGTCCATTTATTATATATTAGATGCAATAATAAAATTCGTTTTATTTTCTTACATGTTTAATTCATTTTGTTTCCTCAGCTTTGAATTTCACACTTTTAAGTCTTTATGATATAAATTATACGCATTTATGTATAAAAAAAGACTGGTTTTACATAAGAGTTATATACAGTTTCTATGATTTGAAATAATATAATGTGATAACTGTGCTTTGTATATTTATGTATTTCATACTTGATAGTATGGTCATATAGTTGGACCGTCTAATACTCTCCAAAACGTCATTTTCATTTAATTATAGGAGCTTTTTTCTTTATTAAAGTTAATGTTAAATAATGTCAAAGTGAAATACGTCCAATTTTTATTTTGCTACAATAACACATTTATTTCCCGATCCGGATATTTGGTCAACATGGTTGGAAACCTTACGAGAATCGAACTCGGGGTTTGAAATTTCAATGTTTGTGTGCTGATCCTGACCCTGTGATAATGCTCACGAATGTTTTCAGCCGTGTTCAGGGCGAAATAGCGAGATGCCGCGACGCCAACAGGCTCGTAACAGCCTTGGGCGAGACGTCCATCAGGTGGAGGACGAAGCCTAGGTGGCTCCCGGTCGCCAAGAGCAAAATGTTCAGGATACCCGAGAGGAAGCCGCAGCCCAAGGAGGAGAGGGAAGAGCTAAAAAAATTGCACAATATTTACAGGACGGAATTTAAGTCGATTAGGTGAGGGTGATGAATGAAGTTGATATAATTTAATAATAATATATAATAATAATTTCAGTCGGACGGTGTAGTCCGATTAACTAACGCGCCTGAGTCTTCGCAGAATCATACATCCTTTTCGGTTGGGTATGCAATGCCATGTCGTTTATTGTGAATCCTTCTTTTTAAAGTTATACCATTTTCTTCATAAAATGGTTATTGGTATATGGTTAGTTTTTTATTCTAACTATGAGGTTAAATACACCGCCAAGTATCTGCGTTTTTGAAAAAAAAAGAAGCCCATTTGTAAGTTTGTCCGGTTCAAATGCAGGGCTGCTGGATTCGAACTCGTGATCTTTACCTTACAGTGATGAGTGCCGTATCAACACCTAAACCGTTGTGGCTACCAATGGCTATGCTACGCTACTCATATAATTTAATAATATATAATAATAATTTCAGTCGGACGGTGTAGTCCGATTAGCTAACGCGCCTGAGTCTTTGCAGAATCATACATCCTTTTCGGTTGGGTATGCTATGCCATATCAAGTTTATTGTGAATCCTTCTTTTTAAAGTTATACCATTTTCTTCATAAAATGGTTATTGGTATATGGTTAGTTTTTTTTACGAGGGGATTTCAACTATGAGGTTATATGCACCGCCAAGTATCTGCGTTTTTGAAAAAAAAACCCCATTTGTAAGTTTGTCAGGTTCAAATGCAGGGCTGCTGGATTTGAACCCGTTACCTTACAGTGATAAGCGCCGTATCAATGCCTAAACCGTTGTGGCTACCAATGGCTATGCTACGGTTACTTCTTTGAAAATTGAGTTGCATTGGGTCATCTGGATGTCTGAAAATTCTGATATTTCTTACTTGATAAACCTGTGTTTTGGCCATTTCCAATAATTTTGCCTCTCTTGCTGTTTGTGAGATGCATATTGGCCGTTTGCTATCTTTACCGGTGAATAAAGCAGAAATGCATCTTGACAGACCAAAATGATCAGAAACGCCAAAACTACTGGTTCATCTGTTTTTTAAAAATCATGGTCACAACATTGACACTATGGCCAGCACAGTAACTGGAGGACACTTACTAAAAGAAACCAGCAAAATTGACTCTCAAAATGAAGGATTAAGCGGCAAATATCATCGTTTAAGGTGATTTGGTGGTTTCTCAGGATGGGAAAGTGTTGAGAGGGCTCGATTAGTAGGGTTAAAATGGATCAAAAGCTTGGTGTGGAACTTCTGAGATCAGATTATGTTGACAAAAAGGAATGTTGAGGTCATTGTAGATAATGAAGTTTGTAGTGTAGTAAAGAGCTTTTTCAGTATATCTAAGCATTTTTGATTAAAAGGATTGGATGCACTGGATGTTAGATGGCTTAGAGAAACCGTAGAGTTCCACTCCATGTGACAGGAGCTGGGGTCTTCGGGATGAACCAAGACCGAACTGACGGTAAACCTAGGTAAATATGCCACAGTTTTCCAGTCTGAAATCATAGAGATTGAACAATGTGCCGGAAAAATAAAAAAGCTAGGAATACATTCCCGGAATGTAGCCATTTTCTCTGACAGCCAGGCAGCACTAAAGGCCCTAGCTTCATATGGGGTGGAGGCAAAGAGTGTTTGGAACGGAAAGGAGGCCCTGGCAGATGGCAACGACTTTAATGACTGGCAAGGGTCTCTAGGACTTGGGGCATAGAGGCAACAAAAAGGTTGACATGTTGGCCAAATAGGAGGCCAACATGGACTCTCTTGGCCCAGAACCCTACTGCAACTTAGCAGCCTGCCACAAATGAGGATACATCTTAAAATGGATCTGCCATCATCCAAAACCTGGGGGAACAATGCCACATATATGAGGCATTTAAAGAGATTCATAGAAGGACCATTCGCATGACTTACAAAATAATTGATTGAACGCAACCGCAACCGGATTAGGATTCTGGACTCCTGACCGGGCACTGCTACTTAAGAAAGCACTTGCACCAGTTAGGAGTACAGACAGAAGAAACAACTGTGCGGATACTTCCAGGAAGAGGAGGAGACCGCAGAATACATTCTATGTTTCTATGAAGGTCTATGTAGGTGCAGGTACTTGCAACTAGGACAAGAAAACAACAAGCAAGATCCTACACTAAGGTGCCACTGGCAAAGCTGTGGAGGCTGGTTAATAACCTAAAGCTGGCCAGTGAGTTATAAATAACAGGGGAGCACAGTAGATCTACTCAGGTCGAGGTGCAGTAGGCCTTGTGGCCATCTCTTTTATCCCTAACCCTATAAACTTCACATCCAAACTGTTTGCAGTAATGTCTTGTATGGAGTGGAGTTTGGACGGTCAAAACATATTTTGGTCCTAAAAGTCTTTGTTGTCCAGTTGTAAAGTTGTCCAAGTGTTCTTTTAAGCTGTTACCCCTTATGTCTTGTATGGGTATTCCATATCTCTTTGCTATCTAGGTTTTAAATATCTGACTTAAGTGGAATTTGGTGCCTCTTTAATGTTGATATACAGTGGAGGGCAAGGCTGTGTTTTGAAACGTATACTGGGTACATTTTTTCTCATTCAGACTTGTCCTCTATTTTTGCACCAGTCCTTTGTTGCTTGTATAGGATTAACAGACAAACAAACACAGAACTACAGCATTGCATCTACACGGGTGGTAATGATGGTGTTGGGAGAGAAAATCAGCAGTAAATATAAAGGATGGGACCAAAAATGATCCCTTGTTCCATGCTGGCTTTTATTGTACCCACAAATAATAAGATTTCAGGATAAATTAGTGAAAAAATCTTTTTACAACAAACAATTATTTTATTTCCTGCAGACTATTTTTCCATAATAAGATACAAGAGATGACAACGGGTGAAAGTGTCATCATGGAACAGAAGAAGCGCGAGGAGGACGAACACCTCAAGTGCATCAGGATCAATGACGAATGGAACCAAAGTGTCGCTAAACTCAGAGAAAAACTCCTTGCCGAGGATAAGGAGAAGGAATTGGAAGAAACACTTAAGCAGATTGAGGAGAATAGGTTACAACTTGAAAAACAGAAAGAAGAAGCAGAAAGACTAGTCCGAGAGGAAAAGGTAACCTGTACACTATTTTTTTAAAGTGAATGATTTTTATTGTTTTTGTTTTTACAGGAGAGATCGAAATATTATATAACCAATGAGAACATAGATGAAGTGATTGAACACGCCATGGCAAACCCTGTCGATTATAATTTTTGCATCGATTTGGATTGCAATGTTTACCATGGTAGATTGGCGAGGAAAGAACTACCTCCTAAAAATGAAATAGTCGAACCGAAGAACGAAGAGGTCGCAACTGGATAGATGCATTGTATATTTTGCGACCCCTAGTAACTGTAAAGAATTTTATAAATACATTTGTTGTCATTTTTTTCTTTCAAATATCATTTAACCCTAATCACTTATTCAGTTTTCAACTCAAAAACTGTTTTTACTGCAGTGCTGCTGAAGTACTACCACATATTCTTGCACATGGTCAGAACAGCTAAAAAAAGTTTACTCCACTGTTGCTGCAGTGCCTCTACATACTCTTGCACATGGCCAGAACAGCTAAAAAAAGTTTTTACTCCAGTGTTGCGGCAGTGCCACCACATTCTTGTACATGGTCAGAACAGCTAAAAAAGTTTTTACTCCACTGTTGCTGCAGTGCCACCACATTCTTGCACATGGTGAGAACAACTAAAAAGTTGGCTATCTCAAATCTTCCGTTTGATAAACCACGATAGACCTTGGTTTTCTTTGTTTTTAAATTTTTTTAAATTTAGAGTTCAACTCAAGTAATTGGCAAAAATTTTAAACACTTTAATTTAATTTTCTTTTAGTTTTTTGTTGACAATCCTGGACAAGCTCCTACAGCTTCACGTTCTCCCTTAACCACATTAAAATTTTTGCTGTTGTATAATTCTTGCATAAGAAACACTAAAAATTATTTTTACTCCAGTGTTGCCACATTAGTGCCCCACATCATAATTAACATTAATTTTACTTCTAAGTAGTGTACTCTATGTGAGATGTTCATAAAAATTTTAATCGGTTCAAGAAATATTTGTAGTTTACTTTAAATGTTTCCCCGGCAAGTTCATCCTACTTACAGACATTTTTACGAACAACCTATGTATATAGAATTTGAATCCATGACCCGTTGGCTATTTTTTGATTATTTATTTTCTTAAATAGTAAGAAGAAATTGAAGAAGAATGACTTGGTATAAGAAAGCATTTTACATTCAACATAAGTTAAGAATTAGGCCAAATAAAAAAAAAAAAATAAAAAGATTTTTAAATACTTATAATGTACAAAATTTAAACTATAAAAAATACTACATCCGTATTTTTAAATTAACTCTCTGAATCGAGACATTCATTGCCTACAATTGCAGACAATCTTGCTTTTTGATTTTCATTTAAATCCAATTCTTTGTTAAGTTTAACGGCAAATGCCGTAGCCTCGATAAAGCCCATGGTGTTGCAGTATTTGATGCATTTCTGGAATAGAAATTGGTTTTAAAAAACTTTGAAAAAAATTGTTTATGGATTTAAGTGTACTCACGATGGCAGTATCAGGGGACTTGTTTGCAATGCAGCTGTCCAAGTACATCGCAATTGATTTGATATCCGGCTCTCCAATTATCTTGTTTTCATCCCTCAACAACTTATCCATGATGAGATGTGCCTTGCTAAGTTCGCCCGCTCTTACGAAAAGTGTTAACAATTGACCAAGCATACCTCCAGTCCTTCTGAAATAACGATGCAAGTATATAAAAAAAAAAAAAAAAAAAAAAAAAAAAAAAAAAAGACAGGGATAAGCATACTCTATATTGTTCGTGCGGATTTTTTTTGCCTCAAACTGGGCCTCGATTTTCTGCCAGACCGACCAACCAATTTGAGCCATATCCTCGTAAAGGGTGTCGATGGAACAATCGACCGCTATGGCAAGAACTTTTTCTACCAGCTCGATTCTATCGGAATGCTCGAACAAAACCATGTCTGACCACAGGCGACGAAGATGCTCCCAGGCCATTTGAGTTTCAACGGCCATTAAAATATCCTGGAAACAGAAGCAAGTTGGATTAACTTCTGAACATAATTAATCATTAATAATTATAATTTTTTATGGGGGTTTGCAACATCTGGGGTGCCAGAGTTTTTTTAAAATTATTTGTAAAATGTTGAACTGCTTTCAATGAGTTGCCGTAACACCTTAACCACTGCGTCCACTGACGACAACCCCAAATATGTAATTTATTTGAACATACAAAATAATCTGGTTTAAAAATAAACAATATTGCTCAATATGAAATTTTACTTATATGTTAATATCCTAATTATAATAATTATTTTTATCAAATACTCACGGACATAACTTTGGGCTCAGGAATGTAAACATTTGGTACGAGCCTGTCATAAAGTTCCAAGAAATCCTCAAAAGACTCACTTCCGCATATTATTGTAAAGAAATAACGGCTGAAGTCAATTTCAAAAAGTTAGTAAATCAATGAACAATTAAAAAAAGAAAAAACAATATCGTTACAAATTCAGCTCACTAATAAACTGATTCTCTGAAAGATGCTCCGAGTAGGTTGTAGTTATCTTCGTAATGAAGGAGACTGTCGATTTTATAAGCGAGCTCTTTGTCTCTGAGCACGAAGGAGGCGATTTCCATTGCTTTGAGAAAGAAATTCGTATCATCCTCATCCCTCATTCCCAGCCTTTTCCCTTCGAGGTTATCCAAAATATCGACCATCAAGCCTTCCAATTCATTTTCTAAAATAATATTTAAAAAATTAGTGCCAATATATAGTTAGAACTAGCACAAAAAGGCAAAATTTTCAAGAGGTTTATAGTTTCCTCAAAGGAAAATTTAAAATATTATTTTACCTAATTTACATATCTGACTTCTGTATAACAAGCATTTTATTTTATTTACTATGGTTAATACCAGAAACTGGAAATGTACTGAGCCTGGCAGCTCTGTAGAGCTCATTTTCAGCTTCCTGGCTACATTTTGGGGGTGCCCAATACATATAGATGAGTTGAATCTAATGAATGGTGTTTTTCTTTTATTCACTTAGCTTGATTAGACTAGCGAAGATAATTTCGTGTAGATGATGTCATAGTGTGATCTGATAATACCCCATTTATGCTCAATTTACTTTTGAGGTTGATTGTGGGAATAAAGATAATTAGGATACTGATGATGTATGAGTAGAATCTGATGAGGCAGCATCTCTTTTTAATAAATTTTAAACTAAATTAAGGGAATAAATGTAAATTTTGTTGACTCAATATCTGGTTTTTTGTTCAATATTAGCTTCGATTGTCAAAGAAAAATAGCTAGGATACTGATGAGGTATGAGAGGTCTGACAGTCTGATGATGCCATATTTATGTTCTATTTGTATTTGAGGTTGATTGTGTGGGCAGAGATAGCTAGGTTACTGATGATGTATGAATAGGATCTGATGAGGCAGCATCTCTGTTTGAATAAATTTTAAACTAAATTAAGGGAGTAAATATAAATTTTGCTGAGGCAATCTCTGATTTTTTGTGCAATTTTAACTTTGAAAGTTTGATCGTCAAAGAAAAATAGATAGGATTTTGATGATGTATGAGTGTGATCTGATGATGCCCCATTTATGTAAAATTTGCTTTTGAGGTTGATTGAGTGAGCAGAGATGGCTAGGTTACTGATAATGTATGAAGAGGAACTGATGAGGCAGCATCTCTGTTTGAATAAATTTTAAACTAAATTAAGGGAGTAAATATAAATTTTGCTGAGGCAATCTCTGATTTTTTGTGCAATTTTAACTTTGAAAGTTTGATCGTCAAAGAAAAATAGATAGGATTTTGATGATGTATGAGTGTGATCTGATGATGCCCCATTTATGCTAAATTTGTGTTTGAGGTTGATTGTGGGGAATAGATAGCTAAGATACTGATGATTGGATTCTATTGGGGAAGCGTCACTGTTTTGTTATATTTTTGAGATTTTTTTAAGGGAATAGGTTTCTGATAAACACTGACATGGATTGTCATTAGTTTGATTGGCTTTGAAAATTAACTAAACTATCAAAACTATTAATGTAAGCTTTGGTCTTACATTTTGGTATTTTACTATAGTGGATGTGACGGATTGTTTAAGAAGTTTGTATATTAACATAAATATATATAATGTATATTAATGATGGACTTACTGTTTTTGTAAAAGGCTTGCATTAAATAAAAGTAGCTGGCCGCTGAAGGCTCAATCTGGAGGCGTTTAAATTCTGAAAAAGTCATAAAAATCATTTCTCTGGCCTGCTTGTTTGAGCTTATGGCACTGAGCGTCTTTAGAAGCTTGTTTAGAGTGCCCAAATTGGCACGAAGCCCCCTTGAATTCATATCCTTGGCTAAGCCCTGAGAAAGTTTAAAATAAGGTAACTCTCAGATATTTTGAAAATTGACGAAATATATACCTCCAAAACTTCCAAGACCATCCTGTGACCCTCTTTTAGTACAAACGCCTTTGATATAAGACAGTTGAAAGTTTCTGTATTCAAAGCGACACCGGCTGCTTTAGATTTTTCATATAAATCCCAACCTCCGTCGACCTGGCCATAGTTGAGCATTCCGCATATTAGCGTACAGTATGCATCCGATTTCAACTCGCTTTCAGATAATTCACGGAAAAGTTGTTGTATCGGCTCATTGCCTCTGAAAAAATATATAAATTTTTTATTTATCTTGTTTACGCTCACACACTGGGTGTATATACCTCCAACAGTTTTTAACGAATTCCCTTTTTTTAGTACCCTGCCTGTACCATCGCTCTTCTATCCAATCTTCACTGAGGGGATCTTCACCATTATAAAAACAGAGCAACTCCAAGAGGCTGAGCTTTGTAGGAAGGCTTATTTCTGCAAAGAAAACAATGTAAATTTAAAAAGAAACAAACAATATAAATGTTTTAATTTTATACCTTGTTCTTTCTTAACCAATAGTTCATAAATTATTACAGCATCACTGACATTAGCCGCATTTATTACATTCTTCAGTATGTCCTCGTTTACATTGCTTTCTTCATTGTAAACAGGTTTTGGTGAAAATTTCTAAAATAAATTAACCATTTAAAAGGAATTTTTTATAATAATAGTGTTCAGTGATCATAGCATTCACAAATATTAAAAAAAAAAAAATAAATAAAAATAAATAACCAAGCCAAAACCATGATTCAATCACCAGAATTAATTGATGCATAAACAATAAAACATCCTTGCCTCACCATGCTTACATCACACCATTGGGATATGGTCTTTTCCAATCAATACCATTTGATTAGTTATTTAAATTGTACAAAAAAATTTAAGGAAATTTTTTTAGCTTTATTCAGTTAGAATAAAATGATCTAGTTACAATATCTTTGCCTCATCCTGCATATATCCCTGACGTGGCAGCATCCAACTATTTTTTTTTTAATAATTAAGAGGACTTGTCAATTCTTTTATAACCAACAGGTAGATAGTGAAGAAAAGTTTAAAAAACTTGCCTTATTCAACTAGAATAAGGCCATGCTGCTGAAATATGCTAGCATCATCCTATTTATATGCCTGACGTTGGACTGTCTGACTATGGTCTTTTCTAATAAACAGAACTTGACTGTTCAACAGGTAGTTAGTGAAGACAATTTTTAAAGCAAAAACCCCTACTTCATACAACTAAAATAAAGTCATGCTGCTGAAATATACTAGCCTCACCATGTTTGGGTGACAGCTCAGCACCAGGTTAAGTTCTTTTCTAATTAACAAAACTTGACTATTTTTGTATATTCCTGAATAAGTTCCTGCAGCTGTAATATGTTAGCCTCACTCTGTTTATATCTCTGACTTCATATAATTGGGTTATGGTGTTTTCTAATTAACAGAACTTGACTAATTGATCATATTCAACAGGGAGGAGAGGAGATAAGTTTTTAAATATGAAAACCACGCTTTATACAAAGAGAATAAGATGATGATGAAACAATAGCAATCTTTTCTCATCCAACCTAATCCTCATTAAGCATCACCTTCCTTTAGTTTTTCATATCAATGGCCCATTGTTTGTTACCAGCATCTCAATAAAATAATGAGATTTAAAAGAAAAATGCTTAGCAAGAAATGAAAATTAATAAAGGAATTATTTAACATGACAACAGTGAATCTAGCCTCACCCTGTTTATATCCTTGATTTCAAATTATATAATTTTGGTTCTATGTGTTTTAAAAACAACAGGATTTTTTAAAAACAATTTTAAATCTACATAAACTAATCAAATCTCATTTTTGGCTTTCATTCCGATTTCTTAAAAAAAAAAAATTTGTTTTGAGTAAGAAAGTACAACCTCAATCATAGGATCTGCTTCTTTATGTTGAAAAAGATCAGCGTGCTGCTCTCGGATCCACTGAGCGGCTTTCCTGCCTGCTTCCTGTGACATGCTGTACGACCTCTTGGTCGAGTGTGAGTACGGTATGAGGTACGGGTCATCATGATATTTGTAATGTGGAGCCGTTGGGTCCTTACCAACTGTGCTTGAAATGGCCTAAAGGGATAAAATCAAACGTTAAAATCAAATAAAAGGTTTCAGAGTGAAATTAATACTTTAAGAATGTCTGTTGGTGATCTTTGTATTCTCTTCGGTGGTACAAAGACAGCATCCGATGAGTATTTGTTGCCAATCACAAGCCTATTCGCCTTAGGCCTAAAATAAACATAACATGTTAATTTAAAAAAAATTAAGCTTCACAAAAGCTTTTTTTCATGATTCAATTTCTTTGACTTGATAAAAAAAATTACAATTCAAATTTTGAACAACCCCGAGCATTTTGATCTGTCAATTATCATCGTATGTTATCACTAGATGTTTTGTCATCTTTTTCATTTGTGAATATCTGTTATCTGCTTGTAGGTTTTTGTGGAAATGATATGGCAAAATTTTTAAACATATCTGATTGAAATTTGCATCGAGAACCATCAGGATGATTAGAGATGATTGAAAAGTTGACAAATACTGATTTACATGTCAGCAGACTCCTTAAGAACTGACTTAAAGGACCTTCAACCAACCTTTGGAAATTTTTAATGCAATTTTTATTACTAACACAGTATAAAATTGCACGACAAATGATATTTTCTATGAATCTAGGTCTGAAACTGTTCCTTAATCACCCTCGAGCTTCCATAGTCTGCCTATTGTTGCTTGATTGTCAGTTTTTTTGTTTTTTTTTTTCATGGCAGACGGTGAATGTGAAAAGAAGTCTGATGGACAAAAGCAGTAAAACAGGCAGATCAGGATGACCAAGGACACTCATGCTATTGTTAGCTGTAATTTGATCCTGGTCTGCCCATCCTTGCTGGGTTGGTCTGTCATTTTGTTCATCATTTCGCCGTCTTCAGTGATTGGTCTTCGTATGACGGACCTAGACGATCGATAAGTTCATCACCCCGCAGATCAAAGGAGGCAATCTCACGATTTAATCAGAAGGGGGGAAACCAAAGCAGAAGGGTGTTACAAATTAAACTCTGAACCCATTTATGTATCCATACACTTTAAAATACAAAGTTTGTAAAAAAAAAAGATACTAAATGATTTAATGCTGCGGGTCGGTGAACTCATGCTACACCAGTATAGGTCACTAAATGGGTCCGACTTCACTCGCGGGTCAGTTGAACTGCTCAAAAGAGTTCGGTTTTGCGCCATCTTCAGTGAGAAAGTATTCAAAGATTATGCTGGTATTACTTCACTTAAAGATAAACAACAATAAATTATGAAATAAATAATACAATTATGTAATAATAAAATTCATAAAATGCATGATTTATTTTTCAATCCATGACTCGATAAAGATATATATTTTTTTTAAAAAGATAAACATCAAAAACTAAAATAATCATATCAAATATATTTCAAACGTGGATTACCTTAAAATCGAGCTTAACGCTCGCAGATTTACGCTCATATTCGCTTAGAAAGAATTTCTTCTAGAAAGAAGTTCAAAGAGCGATAAAATGAAATAATAAATATTTTATTAGCCCTATAATTATTTCTGGAAACTGTAAAAATAAACAAATACAAACTCTAATCTTACTACTTTTGATAAAATAACCTTCGTGTCGGCATTTACGCACGTGCTCGACTTCCATGCGGTCTCAATTGTCAAGGTCAAATTGGCTGGGAATAGGACGGACAAGTTCGACCATACTGTATGGTTTTTTGCTTAAATGTTGGGAAAATAAAACGTTTCCTATCCGCATATGACATAAAATCCATTTAGGCCTTACGTCGAGTCGATCTTCGTATAATTCAATGGCAAAACGTATTTTATTGGAAATAAGAACTCGATATTGAGTGTTAAAATAAAAAATAACATTTAGCGCTGGAAAAAACATGTTAAGTAGTATAAATAAATTGATAAGTTGGTTTAACAACAATTCTTTCTGACATAGTGGTCACATTTAAAAAAAACAAACAAAGGTCGTTTTTTGAAAGTTTTTTAAAATATAAATGCAAAATTAAATAATAAATTTGGGAAGTTTAGATTAGATTAGAGAAGGAGATGGTCTCTCACACGACACATTCATGCTAATAAATACACTCAGCCTCACTGTACCTAAAATAGAACACAAAACGAAATATCAATCAGTTTTATATACTATAAAACAGCTTAGTTTTATATTTTTATTGTAAAAATCGGAACAATAACGAAATATTCCCATGCATGTTCACGCAACATTCTCATTCTTATATCGGGTGGTATTCTTACACGCACTCTATATGGAGCCAAGACAGCCTTAAATTAATTAGGGCATACCGAGGAACCTTTTTTCATATAAGGTAAGCTCTGCATATGCATGTACATACACACACGTGTTCAGAGTTAAACCTATCACTTCTCGCCATCATTTACCATAACCAGCAAGCCTTGAGAATCACCAACCGTTGGTGTTTGCATTTTGGGGTCATACCTCCGTTTTATCCATCCAGCCACTGAAGTTGAGCTTCAGGTGCTGTCAAAGCTAGGTCATCTCAACCTTTAATGGATCGGTTTCTTAATCCAAACCTCAAAATCTTAAATTAAGATTTAGAGGAGTCTTCCTCTTTACGATCTGCATACTGCGATCAATGTTGGTCTATTGTGCATCACCTTGTGCTTTTTCAAGGACTCCTGTGAGTCCTTCAGAAATGGGCTTTTCCCTTCTCAGGAGTAAAAGCTCCGTCTACATAAGCCTTTGTACCAACAGATGAAATGTACCGCTGTCTCTCCTTCTTCCTGGCAATCTGCACAGGCTTGGTTCCGCCACTCCAAATCCATATCCTCCAAAGCCCGCAGTGTTCAGTTAGCAGTCCAACTATTATTCTAGTCCTAACACATCCTACATTAAGTAGTTCTGTTGTTTGTTTCTGCCTGCTTTGATGAACTTTTTTCGTCTCTGTCCTGGGCTAAATTCCCATTGAACGGAGGACTTTTGTCCATGGATGGTTCCACGTTTTTGGAAGTTTGGTATGCCAGGAAAGGGTTCAATGCCAATAGGTCCCCTTATCAAACTTTCCTTGGCCAATTTATCGCCATCTTCATTGCTCCTCTACCTTGTGGGCCATGGTACTTTTTCTTTGACTCTGGACTTTACCGAAGCGGTAATTGTACTCAGTGGCGCTTGGCTGTCCGAGTCGATGGCTATTCTTCTGTTAACGGTACCTAGCCTTTTAACTTCCTTGGCACAATGTTCAATAACCACAGTCTCTGCTTGAAAGACTGTGCCATACCAATACATTCTTTATATGTGTCCCGTGTTTGGTTGAACTTGCTTTTATTGAACAGCTTTCTTACCTGTCTTCTCATTAATTCAGTTAAAAACGTCTCAATTAGGTAATCACAATCAAAGTACAAACAACAGTAATTTTATTGTTAAGTTAACAAACGAGGCAATCCCAGAAGAGATAAAAATTGTTAAATTTATTTAGCTTAACTTATTTAATTCCATTAATAAAGGAACTGAGTTTTCTTGCTTTCAAATTCGCCTTATCGCCGATATTTTTATATACAATTATAATTTTAAGGCTGTTATCAATCAGATCAAGATAATCACGGTGAAATTATGTTATCACACGTTATTAATCCATCTTACTTGTATCGTTATTGGTATGAAATGACAATTTTTCGCTAATATGTTTTAATTTGATTATAATGAATCATTTTGTCGTCTGTTTTTCCATTATTTGCTCAGTATTTGACATTATTTATTTTTTAAAATTTTGAAATTCTCTAGATGCAGTGTTTCGTTCAAAAGCTTTTTTATTGAGTCCTTTTACATATTTTTGTCATGAGTAAATTTAATGTGTTTCGAGTTGATTGCTGTTTTAGAGCATCCTTGTTAACGCTTACACGTCTGTTCTACTGTATCCTCCTCTGCATAAACATAATCGTTTCTCCTGCATCCCTGCGTCCGTTAAAACTCATGTATAAATTGTGAGATTTGCCCGGGTTGTCTGCGAGGTGCTGAACCTGTAATTTGATCCTTACTAATCATCTTCCTCCTCGCTATTTAGGACTGACAGACCCGATTCAGAATTTTGCCATCTTCAGTGTTGTGCCTGGGTATCACCGTTCATACAGCTTAGAAAAAATCCCCTTCTTCGCTCTATTTATTATGTGAAGCGAGTTGGGACAGGACTCAAAGTTATAGATTTGTTTTTTTCCATCCTTGGCCATGCTCATTGAGGAAATTAACATTTTGGGTTAGGTTAGTTAGGTTTTGGTACTCTTGTATTGAACATCTCTTCGACACCCTATTGACGCTGATCCTACGAAAAACATTTTTTGTACTGTCAAACGATGTTTGTCACAGATAAGTGGTCACATACACAAGTTAAATAAAGTTGAAATATCATGCAAAGAACTTTCACAAGACGGGCATCGAAAAAGGTGCAACATTTTGACTGAACGCAGCTAGTAAAATCTTTCCCAAATGGATGGGGTTGAGCTTCTACCGCACTTGACCTTCCTCCATCAAATTAACCCGAGGTGCTAATCAGATGCGTACTTACTTAAAGAAAAGACCTTTCTTTCACTGGAAGACCTAAAAATTATAGATAATGTTTTTTCAATCAATATCCAAAAGTGGTACTACCAAGGAAGCAAGCATATGACCTCCAGGTGGCATTAACCATCGAGTACTTACGATAATAAAATACTGTAATTTTAACTTTGAATAGTGGCCAGTTGCATTTGACTCACCAGATAGCATTATTGTATGTAAAGTACATACTATTGCGTTGGGGACCACAGTGACCGAAAGAAGTACAGAAGAGAGTGTGATGCCTATGGTTTACTAAATTTCGACCAAGCCTTCACTACTTCGATAATGCTTTCGCCTTTCTAACAGTAATAAATGCAACTTCCAACTGTTTAATCAAGCAGGGGCCCATCAGGTTTAACTCATACTCGTCTCGGCAAGATCTCACATCACTAATGGATACAAGCAAGCCCTCTCGGTCGACAGCAAACTTGGCTCACAGTTGCCCGAGGTCCTACAAACCATCTACCAACAATGGCTTCTTTAACCACAAACGGCTTGTCCGAGAATCTGTCGCTCAACACTTCCACACCGGACTTTCTGGCCCCTACACGACCCTGATCAGTAAAAGAAGAAAGGTATCGATGTTGTCTGACTGTCCATAACGCCAACTTGTAATCTGCAGATAGGTTCTACTTTCAACAGCCATTAAATTTTCGACCTAACTTATTACGACCTAAGTACAACGTCTGTAACATCTACCAAATTCAAGATGACAATTTCAATTCCGTGTATAATTAGTACGATCCAATTTCTGAAAGATTTATCCAAGTCCTAACAGACATAATCATAGTTTTCAAACGTGTATGATTTGGAAATGTAAATTTATTCCTAATTAAGAACTCTGATTTAAAATTAGCAAACACAGCGCTACAACTAGACAGGGTAAAACTCAGGAGGCCTGTCTCTGGCGTGTGAGAAAATACCTACATTTAATTTTTTTTTTCTTAAATTTGTATGTTATGTAATGATGAGGAAGAAACTGCTACTCCTTTTATCTTCAAATGGTGAAGCAGCCGCTCAATGTATCTAGAGTAAGTACCAAGATAACCTGGTAAAAAGAATTACAGCAACAACAGTCCTTATTCTTGAAAGGAGAGTCACGTCAGTTGAACTAAACTAAAGCAGCAATGTGTGGTGATTAGTGACCGTTAATCGATATTTATTTAGAAATTGGTATGGTGTGATGTAGGTTTCAGACAAACATTTTCTTTATCGTGCCAACGTTTCGATCTTTATTGCGATCATCTTCAGGGCTCAAAGTGTTTTTCTTCTGTGTAATTGTGCCATTCTTGCGTGGGCACTCTCGACACGACATGCAAGAATGGCACAATTACACAGAAGAAAAACACTTTGAACCCTGAAGATGATCTCAATAAAGATCGAAACGTTAGCACGATAAAGAAAATGTTTTTGTGAAACCTATATCACACCACACCGCATCTCACGATTTCTAAATAAATAAAGCAGCAATGCTTGGGAATACCAAAACCTCGCTTCCTAGTATGCTCATCATCTTATCAAGAACTTCGATGAAAGAAGCTCAGAAGAGATGTTTTCTTCCAGGTCACCTGCTCTTGTGGTCCGCATGTCTTCAGTTTCCACATCCCACAACTATTATATTTCGGTTTAGCGTCATTGTAAGTACATTGCAAAGTTTTAACTACGCCTAGTTCGATGTCTTGGCAGAGATCACCAGGTTCCAGAAATTGTCATCAAGGTTGAGTTTGAATGAATAAAACACTTTTCAACGTTCACAGTTTTGTACTGAGATCATATCAATAGTTAGCTTACATAATATTAAAAAACACACTTGATCACAACAAAATTATTACTTAAATTAAATACAAATAAAAATAATAATAAAAAATTGGCGAAAGAAATCTTCACAAGACACATCGACATTTTCTTAAAATAAGTGAGTAAATTATTTTTTCCGTTTGATTATTTTTCTTCTTTTTGTTAGAGTGCAGATCTAAAGATCACATCAGTTCGAAACATCGTTCATTGGAGTTATCCCATAGACGGAGATGTAGCCTGACATCCTCTCGACTCGCATACGCTGCGCAAAGTCTAAAAGTCTCATCTGAAAAAATGTACGTTTTACAAAAATGAAATAAACGTGTGATTTTTATGAGGACAGAACACCATGGAGGCAAACTTTCTGCCTATTACACTCTGAGACTTGAAGATTTTTCTTTTTAGATTTTTCTTACTTGTCTCTCTCTCGTCGAGATGTTGCGGCATTCGACGAGCACGACGTACATGAACATATTCAGGCTGTCGGGGGCTTCGCGGGTGTAAAAGGTGATCCTGGTGAGGCCTAGCTCATCAGGCAGGTACATGTAAATGTATCGAGCACCCGTCCAGTCTTTCCACGAATCGACCATTACCTGAAATGTGCATTGGTGGTTAACATGTTTATGAGAAATTCTATACTTTGTGAATATTTTCTAATATTACTAAACTATTTTTGAATAACGTACCTGACTGAAATTTTTGTCTATACTTTTGAAACCGAGTAGGATGTAGCCGACATGCTGTGGCAAGACTGTTTCCGTCCGGTGGTGCTCACCTTCTGGGCAGATGCTTCTCACTTCTCGATAAACACCTGAAGCACAGAACGAGGGAAAAGCGAATAAGTTTAATTTTAAATCCGGCTATCAAAAACATACCTTGATGTAATAAAAACCCGTTTTCCAGCAGGTACTCATCGGAAAGCCTCTTCTTCAGCGAATTCTTGTCATTCGTGAAGTGGACGACAGGAAACATCACTAAAAGAAACAAATATTTTTAAAAATAGTTTTATAATGTTTGAGGAGCATAGAAAATCAAAATGTTTTGTGGCTCATTGGCAAATTCTCAGCAGCCCCAATGGGTCACTCCCCAATCCGGGTCTCCATACAACGGATGACTTGTCATATACGAAATTTCTTTTCTACACTAACAATTTAAATGAAATGTTATAGAATAACAATTGAAAATTCAATGGTACAAAAATAGTTTGGGTAGACAAATCGACAAATGTCCTCGTTGAACGTTTCAAACATAATAATAGTCTAATCCCATAATCTCTTTACAGCAATGAATTAACAATAAATAAATAAAAAAATAAAAACTTCCATAAAATATAATTCATGGGGAAAAACAACAATTGTAAATATTAAGGTGACATTTGAAACTGGTATGGAACAAAATAGAAAAGAATACAGGGATTATTGTTGTACTCTAAAAAATAAGTCCAGAACATGGACTAAATTCAAAGATTAGTTTTAGTTGATGAACCCACGATAAAATGTTTCGAAAGGTCCTTTTTTGTCAATTTTATTTACCTCCTCTTTTCAAATTCGGTAAATTCAATTTTCAGAAGAAAATCAGTCTTTCCATTTAATAACAAAAAATCAGATGTTGATACAGAAAAAACTAAAAATTAAATTTTATCAATTTGTAAAACAATGTAAAAGTCAAAATTTAACACATATCTAATATTAAATATAAATTTTACGTGTAACAAACAAAAGGGAGTCATGGCCAAGCCAAGAGGATGGACGGTGGAGGTGAGCAGAAAGCAACTTCAGAACAGTGCTCTGTACAGCGTGGATCGTTCGAAAGTCATGGAAGTCGACCTGGACGCTGTAGAAACTCAGGTAGGGTTCAGATTTTTCACAAATTGTTAAATTTAATTCCGAGGATTTGGTGAATAAAAAAAAAACTGTTGGCATTTAGGTTCAAAAGACTCTCTGCGAATCGGACACGACCATCAGTGATTTTGACTCCACCGAAGTTTATAAAATTGGTAACGATTCTTCAGTCACAAGGTAAAAAAATTTCATTTTAAAATGGATATCATTTTGGCATTTAATGATTTCTTTGCAGCTTTGGCGATAACATCAAGCAGAAAAGTGATTTGGATTCGGATAAAATAATGCAGTACCCGAATGCATATCCATATGACGCTAATCCAGTCGTTTCTGGCCTGGAGCATGACAAGAAAAGGCTGAAAGCGTGGATGTCAAGTACGACGATGGCGATATCACAGAAAGTGAAAAGTCTGGTAAACGTTCAAAGAAAGCTCCTCGAGAAATCCAGCTCGGTAGAGAAAACGGTAGAGAGTACGCCGAATCTCCTGGTTTCGGATATGTCGACAGAGTTGTCTTCCGAGCCGAAATCCATCGATCTGCAGACCCTCGTCAAGCCGACTATCAAGCCTACCAAATGCTATTTAGAGTTTACTGAAATGTCGACCACCCCGACAGGCGCTCTCTCTTCTCTCGATCCGTTCGTTATCGGAAAAGCGATAGACGTTATGAAAGCCATGAGCGATTCAGATTGGGACAAAGTCAAGCACTTGTACGAAATGTTCAAAAGAGCGGGTAGACTCGATCAGTTGATTATATACGAATTCGCTATAAAAATAATCGTAAACACGCGCGGGAAGTCGGGGGTGGTGGACGTGCTGAGGGACATCGACGGTGATCTAGCCGAAGCGGCGTTCAGATTCGGCAAAACCCTTTTGAGCCTTTACCACGGCAGTTTCCTTCTGTCTGAAGGTGTCGAAACGCGAAAGCCGCCGAAAAAAGAAGAGGTGGCCGTAGTCGAACCCATCCCAGCGGAAAAAGAAGAGCAGGCGAAAAAAGTGCCAAATCGAGGAGCTCAGATACCCGAGAACGTGCGGCAGAGTTATGAAAACCCGAAAAAGGAACAGGGCCCGAGACGTTCCTCATATGCGTATCTCTTTAAAGATGCAGCCGCGGCGCAGAAAAACCAGAAGAAAAACAATCAGTGCACCAACGTGACAAAGAAGAATACCACGACGACGTTCAAACGGACGAACACACGGCGTAATTCACCAAGTGGCAAACCTCCTGTAATAAGGAATGTCAACCCAAAATACGCCCACGTCAAATCGCGATATCGCGAAGCTGCCGCTAAATTGGGCAGCCAACCGACTACAGCGGTGAAAAAGGTGTCGAGGAAGCAGCCGCTTAATGTTACCGGCCCGACGACGAAAAGAATCACATCAAAAACGGCGAAAATCACCAATGTTAAGGAATGCCGTACGTTCAAACCACAGGTTAATTCTGTGGACGATACGCCGCCGACACCTCGCGTCTCGCCGACCAGTTCTGTCCTGAGCACGCCCGACTCGAATATGGACTCGACGACGAGGAGCTTCAACAACAACCAAACAGTCAATTCGGACGCAACTGAACGACAGTTCCTCGCAAAAGATCTCTCCGACACTAACGTCCTCGCAGATAAATTCAAAGATTTGGTCAAGAAAGTCGTCAGCGAAGAACGGTTACTGAACCGGACACACGAAGCCTTGGGCGGATTGATAGAACCGGCCACTCCGAACCCGGAGTCGACCGATTACGAGGATCCAGAGTCGTCCTACATCATCGACGGCCCGATTTACAAAGGTCCTACTGGCGATTATACCCATGCGAAAATAGAATTCGACTCGAAACCGAAAGAGCCTGTCGTCAGCAGTCCGCACGATGACGGCGACAACCCGACCATACCCGTCGTCAAATCCAGAAGCGAACCAAATCTTCTTGACAAGAACAAGTCTGAAGAAAAATATTGTTTAGTTACTGATAATGATGGTTCGGAGTCCAACTTTTCCGTCACAACGTTGTACAAGTAAGTTGTATTGGTCCGTTATTAATTTTTCTTCAAATTTTATTAATGTTCTGTGCTTTTAGTAATATAAACAACTGTTGTGGAAGGCAGAGTTTAAAATAAACAGGGCATAAATTGAACAAATCTATTAATTTTTTTTTATATTGTTATTGTTTATTTGTATTCATTAACATTTCGTTGCTGTTTGAATTCTTTTGCACTCCTCAAAAGGGCTCTTAGGAAACGTTCCATCTGTCATCTGTGGTCATTGTTTAGCTAATATTAATGCCCAAATGCTTTAAAGTAAAAATCTAAGCTGATTATCTGTTTAATAGCTGTTTACACCAAAATTAAATTTAGCTCTATTTGATTTATTTTGATTCTTCTGTCTTGTGTTTCACAAAACATTCCTTGTTTTAAAAATCAATCTTTTTAGGTAGTCCATCAGAGTTCGTGGTCCGATTGACCGAATAACGTTTTACAATTAATTAATCTTTAAATAAGGTATTGATTGAGATAAAAAAGTCAGTGTCACGAGCGGGATTCGAACCCAGGACCCTCGGCTAAATACGACGCTGCTCTACCACTTGAGCTATTGTGACTTCGATCCACTCGGAGTGAAAAATGGCAAAAGGAGGGAAAATTCGAAAGGTGAGGTTGAGATGGGATGTTGGTGTCCGAGTGTAGTGGTAAAGCAGCGTCGTATTTAGCCGAGGGTCGTGGGTTCGAATCCCGCTCGTGACACTGACTTTTTTATTTCAACCAACACCTTATATAAAGATTAATTAATTGAAAAACTTTTTAGGTAGCTTATTCTGCTTCAACGTTGTCTGAAATTCCACCTAATGATCCAATAAACAGGCTCAATATTTTATAATTGTCATGTCATTTTTTAATTTCTTTTGTATCCGATCATCCTGGTCCGCCTTTTCGCTGTTGAAAATTGAGAACAGGCAGAACCAGGAAGACCAAATACAATAAAATCTCCGAAAAAATCGCAAACTAACTAAGACAGTTTACATATTTCCATTGATAAGTTTACCACAATTACTAAAAAAGAAAAAAAAATGGATAAAAATACTTTTTTTTATCTAGTGATCATGAAGTATGGTACTTATGGAGGGTTATGGAGGAAAATTCACAGCAACCAATTTGTTTAGGGCTAGGGTCTTATCTCGGGCAGAAACTTATCTATAAATTCATTTCAGTTATTTCTCTTTAGGCAACTGCCCAACTTGAGACCTTTCATAATAGACAGACTATTGATGAACGTGCTACTTGCCTATCTTCTGGCCGTGACTGGAGGTGCGCTCTGCGCTGACGACTCCAAAAGCCTGTACTGCACACTTTCTCTCACTCTCAAAGGAAAACTACGGACGATGCTTATACGTAAGTAATTTTTTAAAAATCTTATAATTCTAAGGATTTTGTTAAATAAAATTAGCTGAAATATCAACAACAAAACAAGATTTCTTTTTAAAAGGAAAAGATATATCAAAATGTACTAACAAAGGGAGGCTACGGACGTGGGATCAGTGATTTTAAAGAAACGTTTTTAGTGATACTAAATCGAAAAATATTATAAATGTGCCAATAATTATTAAAAAAAACTTAAAAGTAAAAAGGAGGAAAGTAAAGAACAGCAACTTAAATAAAAGAAGGTGCCCACAATAAACCGCACATAAAAATAAAAGTTCAGGCTTGTCAAATAAAAAGACAAAGTAATGAACAGCGACTCACATAAAAATATAAGTGTGGTGTTTAGTGACCGTTAGTTAAAGATTATTTGGAGATCGTGAGATGCGGTCTGGTGTGTCGTAGTTTTTAGAAAAACATTTTGTCGCGCCAACTTTCGATCTTTATTGAGATTATCTTCAGGGCCTGGGATTTATAAACATTGTTTAAATTTTACAAATACATGTAGGATGTGAAAAGGAAAAAATTTATACAATGCTAGAAATTTTAGATTCAATCAAAGTAATTTGTACTCACTCATCTACACAGAAAACAAACACTTTGATTGAATCTAAAATTTCTAGCATTGTATAAATTCATTTTTTTCACATCCTATATGTATTTGCAAAATTTAAACAATGTTCATAAATCCCAGGTCCTGAAGATGGTCTCAATAAAGATCGAAACGTTGGCACGATAAAGAAAATGTGTTTCTGAAACCTACGTTACACCATACCGCATCTCACGATCTCCAAATAATCATAAAAATATACAATGAAATATATATTTAAAAAAATTTTGGCTCGTAAAGTAAAATAAACGTTTCAATTATACAACACTGTTAAAAAAATATCGAAATCTACAAAGTAAAGAACACTAATAACACATAATTTAATTGTATAAAAAACAGTAAATCGTTGTAATTGAACAGCACTATACAGAATTAAAATATTGAGAAAATAAAGTTCAGCAAACCCAAATTTTAAAAAAATCTCAACTTGACTTGTATATACAAAACATTCAAGCTTGTACAGAAATTGAGCTCGCATCACACTGGCAACTCCAGCCTTTTTTAAATGTACAATAAATTACTGGCAGGCCTCGAGAATTACCCACCTCGGGTGTTGGAAGTCCGGGATCAGATCTACGTCTTATTCCTCCAGCCAGCTAGGTCAAATTAGCATCCAACGCCTGCAGTTCCTAAATGCAGACCCATTCACTCTCTCACTCACTCTTAAATACATTTTTTCTTATTTACATAACATTCACTCAGGGTGATGGAGTACTCGATCTACATCACCCTTTATACCTATTATATACTATCCTTATTAGTCGATGGGGTACTCAATAATCCGCTATAGATTCACTTATTACACTACACATTCACGCTAATAAATACATTCACTCTCACGCTAGGTACACAAAACTATCAGTGGTGTATACAATAAAACAATCCTGTTTCCTCCAACAAAACGAAACAGGGGATATTCGCTGCCTTATTTTCATATCGGGTGGTATGCTACACGTTCTCTGTACAGAGCCAAGGAGTACACCCTTCAGTTAGGGTCTCATTGAGCAACCTTTGGCTTCAAAGTAAGTGTCCGTGTGCCAAACTCGCATCCTTATTGGGTGACTTTGACCCTTCTTCTACAAGTCAGAATTCTAACTTCTAACTTCTAGGGCCACTCAATGAAAGTGCTCTTTGATAGGTGAATGTATAAAGAAATTATTCAAATTTGGAAAATTTTTAACGACGAAGTAAATACCTATGTTTTCTGAACTATTGAGCTGTAATATTAAAATTTCTGTTATATAGTAAAAAATTGTTCATTTCGACTTGAACAAAAATTTACTGGACATTAATAATTTAGCAGACATAAAATTTAAAACATTTATACTCCTTTCTGAAATGACAAGGAATATAGACATGTCAGCTGACAGAAAACTGCATCACTTCAAGTATTATCAATTAATTATTCAGCCATAAATACACAGTATTGGAATAAAAATCCTAGACAATGTTTTAAAGAAAATAGGCAGTATTTCGAATTATTAATATAGACATTTTGCGATTTTTGACTATTACGACTAGCATGTCATTATTTAGGTCTGCGTTAAATTTTGTCTGCGTATCCTTGATCGTTTGGTCTGTCAGGCGCGTTTTGACATTCGGTCATCTTCAGTCGCAGATTTGTGTAAGTGCCTCGCCCAGCTTATACTCCTGAGTCACCACCGATGACGGAGAAAGACCGGAAATCTTCTGACAGACAACGAGCAAGTTACAAAATCGAATATATCACAAATGCTCCAGTTTGATCTATAGCTTTTTTCGCACCACATTAACCCTTTTTTAATTTCAAATTAACCTTTTCTAAAATTTCAAATAAACCTTTTTAACTTCCAATTAAACCTTACTACTTTCAAATGAACCCTTTTTAATTTCAACTTAAGTGTTTTTATTTGAAATTAATCTTTTTAATTTCAAATAAACCTTTTAAATTTCTAATTGAATCTTATTAATTTAAAATTAACTCTGTTTAGTTTCAAATAAATCTTTTTAATTTCCAACTAAACCTTATTACTTTCAAATTAACCCTTTTTAATTTCAAATTAAACCATATTACTTTTTTAATTTATCTTCATAATTTCAAAATAACCTTGTTAATTTCAAACTAACTCTTTTTTACTTTATATTACCCCCCCTTTTTAACTTTAAATGAAACCTTTATAATTTCAATTTAATCCTTTTTTTACAGCATTAAAAAACCTAAAAGATAGTATGAAGTATAAGCATGTAAAATAAAATTACTCTTTGTTTGAGAATTTTTAAAAATATAAAATATATAAAAATTAATTACAATTAATAATATTTAACATTAAAAATGATTCTTCTTCAGGTTTGAAATTTTTAAAATGCAAAATAATTGGATTCTTAAAAACCATATGAAAATAAATTACAATTGAAATGAAATATTATGTAAAATTAAATCTTAAAATAAAAGTTTTTTTGATATAATTTTTAAAAAATGTCTAACTAAATTTAAATATATAAATACATCTCCAACCAAAAGAAGAATATTTCATTTTACATACATTTTAATGTTAATTTAATTAATTTTCACATGGATCTTTAGTGCCCAACTACTTTATATTGAAAAACATCTTCAATTACAAAAATATAATTGGTTTTAATTTTAATTTTACGTAATTTTTAATTTTAATTTTTGAAATTTGTATATGGTCACAAAGAGCTTAATAATTTTATAATTAATTTTGTCTACAAATCAAGAACTTTTATTTTATGTGCTTACATTTTAGGTTTAATTAAAGTTAAAAAGGATTATTTTGACGCAATAAAGCAATATGTCAAAGAAAACTAATAAGTAGCAATTCTCTCAATTTAATGTAGTCATTACCGATCATTTTGGTCTGCTTTTTTTTGGCTGTTTCAACCTGTCAGGTATTTTTTGGCATTTCATCTTCTGTGTGCTCTAGTGGAAATGTCTACAAAATGATCGGTAACGACCAGGTTTGATCTCTGAAGACCACCCTCAGAACTTCCACGATTCTGTCAATTTGTTTGCACATTGCCGATTATTAACAATTCTTGATAGTAATTATCTATTCGAGTTTAGATATTTAACCAATTCTAGAGTTTCAGTTCATCGACATCACCACGGAAGCAATTCTTTTAAGCTCATTAACAGTTGGATGGAAATGATTCATCACCTCCTTTTTCTTTGGCCCCCAGGAGCACTCCGTCTGGTAGATGACTTCTGAGAGCGGATTTCAACTCGAGGTCCTGCTGCTTGTAAGGAAGTTTGTCCACTCGTGTCTGGACAATGAAGGAAAATAGCGCTAGCGGCCCAAGCGGCGTTTCACCATCGCTCCCTGAAAAACATAACAAATCATCATTATTGGTTAAAAATTTTATTTTAGTCCAGTCTCTTTATATATTAAATATATAATTTTAAAAACAACTATTTTCATGATTTATACATTATTTATTTTAGAGTTAACAGTTGCATGTACGGTCCCGTTAATAATAAAAAAAAACTTTAACATTAAGCAAGGCTATGATTAAAATGTTAATTGATTGGAGGAAAGAACGGAAAACCCAACGTCATAGTTTTACATTAATGCTCGGTCGGGAGCGGGCAGCAAAAAAAAAAAAGTCCCCGGCCTTCGGAAGGCGTTGCATGTTTACATGTATGCAAACTTCTTCTAAACACAGGGTTGGCCCGACGAAGGACGGCCAAATGATAGCTACAAATGAAGTATTTCATTACTGTTGACATTTGGTCTCTCCTGAGGCTCTACGAGGAGAAAGGATCTTCAAAAGGACCGCTATCCTCCATCTCGGCCTAAATATTCACCATTCCGTCGACGGCGAAATATTTTAATTTAGATTTTCTTAAAAAGCGAGAGTGTGAATTTAACGTAGGTAATTATGGGTTTAAGTCCCTTGCTGTCGAAAGTAGCGAATATTACACAAGGTAAAGGAGTTAGTCTAGTATGATTACGTAATTTTGAGGGTTTTTAGGCAGTGTGAGCTCTTCTTTACTAAATTTATATATTTTTACTTAAACAAAAACTGTTCATTTGGCCATTTAATGGAAGCACAATTAGAAATTTGATTGACCACTACAAAACGCCAGATGTATAATTACATCAAAAATACAATATTGTCGATTGACTACTGGCAACACTCTTGCTACTAAATTCACTAATTTCGTGGTCCGCTTGACCAATTAATATATTACGATTAATTAAGTTTTTTTAGTTGAGATAAAAAAGTCAATGGCACGAGCGGGATTCGAACCCACGATCTTCGGCTAGATACGCCGCTGCTCTACCACTTGAGCTATCGCCACCTCGATCCACTCGGACACTAACTTCCCATCTCAACCGCACCTTTTGAATTTTCCCTCCTTTTTGCCATTTTTCACTCTTGTTACTACTTGTGTAAATCATCGCCATCTTCAAAAAGGCAAGGCGATTGTCAAAGACAAAATTTAGCCTTTATATATTAATTACGTAACAAATTAGTATGTTTTTTTTTCTCGGTCACAACACTGACATGATCATCCAGAAGACACATGTTATAAGAAACCCTGCACTGCTTAATTTAAGAGGTGAGGTCTCGAGACAAGTAGGGTTAGAATGGATCGAGAGGTTGTTGTAGAACTTTTGGATAGGGAACGAATCAGCTTGTGGACAAAAGGAATGTTTTAAGTCGTTGAGATTAGGAGATTAGTAGTAAGGAGCTTTGGAAATTTATCTGAGGCCTATTGATGGACTACTGACGGAACGATTGAAAGTGTTGGATATTGGATGGCTTAACATAACCACATTAGTTCAATGACTGAAGTAATATTTTGCATAGTGTTTGTTACGTTTTGATGGCAAGTTGTCCCTTGTCTTATGTGGAGATTCGAGGTCACTATGTCTAGGTATAGTATTAGTGTCTGACTATTTGATCAATGTAAATGTTCACTGTGTATGTTTTTGTCATTCAGTCTTGCCTGTTCTTTTTGCTCAAATCTTTAATAAGCTCAAGGTGTTCTTGGATGTTGGAGGTAGCTTAGGCAGGATTTGGGTAAGAACACAAAAGTTAGGTGTCATCCACACCAGTCTGCTCTTTAGGTACAGTCCTAAGTACCATGAAAATTGGTAGCCCTTGTTGTTGATATATAGCGAAGGGCAAGATGTTTTTTTGTACTGGGTTTTTTCCTCATTCAGTTTGGTCCCTACTTTTTGCACTAGTCTTTCATTAACTCAACGTGTCCTTTGATGTCGAGGTCACTTGGATAAGATTGGTTTAAAAGTCAGAATTGCGTTATCATCCACCGGTGTCAATGATGGTATTGTGCTGTGTAGGGAAGTAGCAGTATAAATTATATGTAAGATGGGATCAAGGATGTTCCCGTTTGGCACGCCGGCCTGATTGGTCTGATATCTGAGTATTCATTGCCGCACATCCCTCTGAAGCATTGGCAAGTTAAATAGGATCCAAAATATGGTAATTAGGGATGGGTAGGAAGCATTTAAATTGATAAAATGTTTGTGTGTGTTAAGTTTTGTATAGATTCACTAATTTCGTGGTCCGCTTGACCAATTAATATATTACAATTAATTAAGGTTTTTAGTTGAGATAAAAAAGTCAATGGCACGAGCGGGATGGAAGAGTGGCAAAAAGGAGGGAAAACTCAAAAGGTGGGGTTGAGATAGGAAGTTGATGTCCGAGTGGATCGAGGACACAATAGCTCAAGTGGTAGAGCAGCGGCGTATATAGCCGAAGATCGTGGGTTCGAATCCCGCTCGTGCCAATGACTTTTTTATCTCAACTAAAAACCTTAATTAATTGTCTTGTATAGAGTTAATCGAGTTTTGAAAATTGAAGCACACTTCGATCATACAAGTCACAGTTGTCCAGGTTTTCTATTAACTCTTGTCATTTTTCTGTTAAGTCACTTAAGTCTTGTGTGGGGGATCAGTCTTGGTATAGTCCTAAGTATATAACCTCAGTGGAAGTAAGTAGCTTCTTGTTGATGTAGAATGGAGGGAAAATCTGTTTTTAAATGTAAATGAACAACCTATATATATTTTCTCATACGCTCCTGTCCTCCACTTTTTGCACCAGCAGTTCACGACGAGGTGAAGACATAATCATCTACGGCAATTTACTCTTTAGGTAGTCCTAAGTATTTGACATGAGTATAAGTCGGAAGTCAGTTTTGAATGTTATTCCGGAAACGTTTAAATTTTTTAGGGGATATCTTGGTTCCAGACCTTCAAAGGAAAGTCCTCTAGAGCGGAGGGATTGGCGTCAACAACTATGAAACCCTTGCTGCCGGAAGACAGGTTGTTGGGAAGAATTGATTTTATGTGAATCTAGGATAAATATTAAGCGTTTTAAAAGGAGTGTGTTTAAGATTAAGTTTTAAGATTGTAGACATCTCAGGAGCTGATGGATCCGTAGAAAAAAATGTGGTTGGGCTGTTTGTGGGTTTTAAGAATGAGAATGTCGACGGAATACGTCCATAAAAGAAGAATTTGATTGGTATGATAGCATTATTGGGTAAAAACATATGGTTTTCTGAAGGATGTATTGAACTGTAGTGAAAATAGTTTGGTCGTATCGCCAATTATTCTTGCTTGGTACGAACTGATATAAATCTCAAAAAATAAGGAAGCAGACAAAAATGTAATTAAATAAACGAACATAGGATCTCCTTGACCTGCGGCCCGTTTATAGTATAATTGGTTCTTATCTAATTTCTGAGCTTAATTGTGTAATTGTCTCGCAATTATCTTCGTTGACAATCAGACATTATGACCATACGAGAGAATAATGGATTAATTCATTTTTCTTCGTGAATGAACAATAACATATCTTGCTTTAAAGGTTTTTTAAGTTGTTATTTTTGACATATTTATATTTAAATGGCAAAATGGAGGGAAAATTCAAAAGATGGGGTTGAGATGGGAAGTTAGTGTCCGAGTGGATCGAGGTCACGATAGCTCAAGTGGTAGAGCAGCGGCGTATCTATCACGAAGATCGTGGGTTCGAATCCCGCTCGTGCCATTGACTTTTTTATCTCAACTAAAAACCTTAATTAATTGCAATATATTAATTGGTCAAGCGGACCACGAAATTAGTGAATTTATATTTAAACATATATGATATAAGACGACCATTGGAATCTGATCTGCTGATCATAATACAGAAGAAATGGGATGTGATTTAGACGAAATACAGAGCCCATGGGTGATGGAAATCTGGAAACAGCTAAAAGGGTGAATTTTCCCTTCCAAAATATACATTTAGTTTAAAAACACACTGCGTATGTAATTTTGCCAAAGTGGCTTAAAGCTTTCGTGAGAGCATCACGCCAGTGAATTTCGTGTCGGGAAAATGTGAAGGCCAGCAGTCGTCCACGCCCAAGATTTCCACGCGAATTATAATTAGGCTCAATTTGTAAAATCCAAATTAAATATTAAGAGCTTCCGATTCATGTGACAGTTTTGTAAAGTATATTTTTTCGTACAAACGAAACATTTTTTGATTTTGTTTTGTTTTATGTTTGGTTTATTTTGGCTTAATCGTCGTTCATTTTTTAATTTTTCGCGTGTCTACAATTTTTTAAATTTTATCAGTGTTTATAATAATGTTTTTTCTAGGAAAATTATTTACAAGATTTTAGTTATCAGTTTAAAAAAAGAAACCCTGGGTGCGTGTTTGGCTTTAAAGGAGAGCTTCTTATGAATGCGGTCAATAGGTGGGCGCAAGAGTCTAAACAGCAGAAGAAAGACCAGTCCGACTCAGAATCAGCCTTACTCGATCGACACGGACGCGTCTTTTGGGCCAAAGCCCGCTTATGGGTCCGGCATGCAGAGAAATGGTAATGCGTCCCACTTCATAAAAAGGTGTCCATTCCTTAGCTCCATATAGAAAGCAAGTAGGAATACCACCCGATATGAGAATTTTAAAGAATGATTCACAGGTCCAAAACGTTTTTCTGGTTTTATTTTTTCTCAAAATTCTAAATAATTGGCTCTAAATAATTATGAACAGATTCACTATATTTTTAAAATAAAGTTTTGAATTATGAAAGGTATTGGTTGAGATAAAAAAGCCAGTGCCACGAGCGGGATTCGAACCCATGACCTTCGGCTAAATACGCCGCTGCTCTCCCACTTGAGCTATCATGACTTCGATCCACTCAGAGTGAAAAAAGGAGGGAAAATTCGAAAGGTGAGGTTGGGATGGGAAGTTGGTGTCCGAGTGGATCGAAGTCATGATAGCTCAAGAGGTAGAGCAGCAGCGTATTTAGCCGAACGTCATGGGTTCGAATCCCGCTCGTGGCACTGGCTTTTTTATCTCAACCAATACTTTTCATAAAGATTAATTAATTGAAAAAAGTTAATTGGTCAATCGGACTACGAACTCTAATGGATATACGATTTTGAGATGATTATACTTGGCTTCACGCCATCTTCAGAGAAGTTTTCTAGTGTGATCAAGTGTTCAACGTTCACCAAATCATGGACCTGAAACCACTTAATATTATAAATTCATCTGCAAGAGCTCATTTTTGTTTAGTTTCTGGTGTAGAGATGACTGTTTCTTTTAAAAACCATACGTGGTCCGCATATTCTCGCTATTGTTAGATAAATTGTACCTTTGTCCAAAAGCTTTAAGTTTTTCGGCGAAATACATAATTTAAAAGCGGAATAGTCATTGTTATCCATATGTGGAACATGTTAAACCCATTTGGTTTTCACGGCAAATGGCCCTGTCAGACGAAGAAGGCAGTCTTGCGTTTCGATAAGAACGACTGCACAATTCAATATCAACCGTTTCCGGCATCCTATAATGAGATTCTAATGCAGACAATGGCTACTTCTACCTTATAAACTCCACGACCTCAATCGAGTGTTGTGACTTCATCTCATAAAATCTTAGGAGTTATTTAACTCTGCAAATTTGCGTGTACGGGCTGTCACTGGCTACACCGAAACGTACATTGCCTTTAAAGGTTAATATTGGCTTGGCATTGTTCCGCGGCAATTTTGCATATCGCCGTGGGTGTTGCTATTTGGAGACGGTTCTTATAAGCTAGAAAACGCCCGGGGAACGTTAAGTCCCAGAATGTGTAGCGTGAAGGCCATTCATGTGATATAAATCATTAACTATAGTCTTTACAATTGTCTGGGAGAGCAACAATGGTTCCTGGCTCCCTTCAGGATATATGTGAATGATAAAAATTGCATTTCATTAGATACTGTGTATAATTTGTACGGATGATAATAAATAAATATTAAAAAAAAGATTGCTAAAAACCGCCCGGAGTACGGTCTGAGAAGGTCGGAAATAAAACACAGACGGTTAGTTCACACGAGAACTTCGATCAGAGATGTGTCCTATCTGATGCTGATTCATTGAATAAACTCTAGGATTTAATTAGCTAGATATTTTATATTATTTTTAACACATAAATTTAAAAGGATTGGCAAGGATTAAAAAAGAAAAGAAAATTCTCGTCAGGTTCGTTTGAGCCAGTCTCCATCGGAGAAGATGGGTTAGACTATTTGCAGATTTAGCATATTCGTACAAGCATATCGAGTTATCCACGTTGAAATACGAATTAGGAAGCGCAAATAAAAATAAAACAATTAAAGTGTGTAAATGATGATCTTTTCTTCGAGGGGGGGGGGTTTCTCGATAAGAAATCGATAGTTCAATAAACCTTTCCGGCCCTGTTGCTCCCACCTCAACAACTTAGACTATGAGTATTAATTTTGAGGTAATATGTTCGAAATTATTGTAAAAATTGGAGTGTCTTTAATAACAAAAATAAATAAATAAAGATAACGTTCATTCTGATGTCAAGATCGTTGTTACTGTTATTTTTAGAAAATGACGTTTTTTGTTTTGATAAATTTGTGTAAAGTGCTGATGGTAATGGAAAGGACAAACCTAAAATTTTAATTTTCATATAGTACTTTTTTAAATATTTTTATAAATACTACGACTATAGGGGGCGTCGATGGCCGCAACGGTTTAGGCGTTGACACGGCGCTCATCACTGTAAGGTAAAGGTCCCGGGTTCGAATCCAGCGGCCGTGAATTCGAAATCGACATAGCTAATATTATCTATTAGCTTATTATTATATTAATATTATATAGCTAATATTTAAAGGCAATTTGGATTGTTTTTTGACTTCGTTTATTTTTATCTTTAACTGTACATGTATTATATACAACCAGCAATCATTTATGAGGTCTCTTATCCATATTCTTTTCAGACGTTTACGTAGTAATTGTGGGAAATTGAATAATCATATTTGTATGATTTTGTAATTTACTATGAAAACGTCTGTAACATGTTTTGCTGGATTAAAAAACTGTTGGCATGTGAAGATGTCTATGAAGTGTGTTTTTTTACGTAAAAAGGGGCAGAAACAATTAGTTTTAAAATTTTGGATTGAAAACTTGGATGAAATGCTTGGCACCCCTATATCCAAATAGGTCTGAATATGCATGTGTATGTCGAAAGTTTTGATTTTAATGGTAATTTTGGTTGCCGGTTGAGTAGGTAATAAAGCATTTTAAATTGTTTGTTGAGGGACTGTTTTTTTAATCGTATGTATGGATTACATGTTAGTTTTCTATCAAATCTATGTCCTAAATAGTTAACTTTGTCGGGTTGAGGAACAGGTTCATTGTGCAAGTATATGCTAGAACAAGTCTCACGACGGAGTGTAAGGGTGATACGTTGTGACTTTGAGGGGTTAAATTTTATTTTCCAGAGATTGCTCCATTTTTCAATTGTTGATATGTGATTTTGTAACCTAAGTGCAGCTGTGTAGAAGAGGGATGACTTGTTAATGTGGCGGTGTCATCTGATATGTGGCGGTAAGTGCATTCTCATTTGTGGGCATGTCAGAAGTAAAAAATGTGTACAACAGCGGAGCGAGTATTGACCCTTGTGCTATACTGTACCACCCATCACTGTAGTCCCACATTTGGTTACAATGAGTGGTATGAGTGGTACAGTGTGTCCAAGGCGGGGGGTGCAGCCTGAGAAGGTGAGCCTCGAGTCCACTTCCCTTTCTCAATCCAGGTCCTACGGCATATTTCCTTGAGACCTCTCCCAACCCTTGAATGTAAAAGGGGTATCCTGGCGCAACATAAGGGTGTAGCCTTGGGAGCGTGACAACTTCTCTAAAGCACAAGCTGGATTCGTGTCGGCCTCCGGGTCGGCAGCGGACGGCGGGTGCCTTATCAGAGGCACACGAGGGTTAGGGTAGCAGATCCTGTCTTCATGGACAGGGGAGGGTGCATAACCATCTGAACTACGGGGTAGCAGAAATTCGAAAGGCAGCACCAGGCAAAGTCCGGCCATCAACCCTGGTGCCTGGGGGTAAGTTGGAGGCAAAATTCCCTATTACTTTCCCTATCCTTCCTTACCCCTTTCCTTTTCCCTTCCCCTCCCACTCTTTGGCAGAGGCTTCCTGGGTTACTGAATCCGCACCCCTCAGGCAATGGGTGCATCAGTACGGGGTTCGTATGAACTCAAGGGTGGGCGATCAGTCCTCACCTTAAAAACAATACTGAACCACGGGAGTAGAGTATCCAAGAGGCTCTACTAATTGAGATTGGACTCGTGGTGGTCGTGGTTGGAAAACAAATTGTACCTTAGCTGGAGGGTACCGACCAACCGGAGCCGGAGATAGAGGCCTTCTCTATCTTTCCGGAGTGATGAAAGACACGGCTGAAAGGTCGTGCCGGAAACCAAAAAATTGCCTTTTTCAAGGCACATGTATGGATCAGGACACTTCTGAACTTGGTTAGCATTGCACCATCTCGCTAGCAAAGGGATTTGGCAAGTCCATGGATGTAAAATCTTCCTGGAGGATGATCCTTCTATCCTTCCTTACCCGACAGAAGTCTCCGTACCCTGGCTTACTGCCTGGAGTAAAAATAATTTTGTAGATTTAAATAACAATCTGAAAACGATGTTATACCAAATAAAAATATTAACATTTTTAATATTGTTTGTTATATTGTCATCGAAAGTGGATTTTTGCATCAGAACTTAAGCTGCTCAAAGCACTTGTAAAACTGTGAAGAATGTTTTGGTGCAACATATGTTAACTATAACACTCAGGATAAATGTTAAGATCTTTGTTTTGTTATTAATTTTAGCAAAATACTTGCTCACTATATACTCAAGTGGTAGAGTAGCGGCGTATCAAGCCGAAGGTCGTGGGTTCGAATCCCGCTCGTGACACTGACTTTTCTACCTCAACATAAAACCTGAATTAATTGAATGATATTAATTGGTCAAGCGGACCACGAAAAATAGTGAATTTAAAAAAATACATATACTTGTTACTATGAAAAACAGGACCTGAACCCTTCTGAGGCATAGGAACCCACACTATTAACGAGTATCTCAGACAGAAGGACAAAAAGAAACAGAAGGAACAATGGAATTCACTCATTGGACACAGACAATCCAAGAATCTTCTAACCAATTTCGGAAGAAAAGAAATTACAGAATGTGTCAAAGGAAGCAGGAACAAACTGCGAATTTTTCTAACAGGATACTACAAGTTAAACGGACACTTAAAGAAGATTGGAATAATCCAAAATGGCGCATGCAGATTCTGCAAAGAGGCAGAAGAGACACTAACACATCTACTAACAAACTGCGGAGCTACACTAGCCCGCAGGAGGAAATGTTTTGGGATGTGTAATGTGACCATAGAAGAGCATCATCCATTGAAACGAGCCTATCGATCAAGTTTCTTGATGAAATAGGACTCATGCTTTAGGCAGAGCACGGGGGATACAATACCTCTTAAAGGGCGCAGTATACTATACCCTGAAATTATATCTACATCTACATCTACATCTACTATGAAAAATGTTTTGAGATATATAAGTTAAAGATTAAAGAGATACGTTTTATGTAGTTAGTTTCATTATTAATTTTAAAAAACGCGTATTTTTTTAACTCTTAAGCAAACTCAAAGAACTTCAAAGTTGACTACAGAGGATGTTTTAGAGCAACAATACTTGGTAAAATATGTTAAAATATTTATTTTAATATAGATTTTAATGAAAAATGTAGTTTCACATCAGCTCATAAACAAATTTAAATAATTTACAATGGGATGCTATGACATGCTATCATCGATTTCAATAAGATGTTTTTGATAATAAAATATAGATACTAAATAAAAATTATTTAACGTAATTTATAAATTTTTTTAAATAAGATTTTCTACCTTTGTTGGGCATGCATTTCAATTGTTATACAAGGTGTCCCATAAAGAGACGTCAAAACTTCAGGAGGTTAGTAAAAACATCTCTGTTGTGCACAGTAATATTTGATTTTCAATTTCGAGATATTTAACTTTTCAGATTCTTAAGCCTTTCACAACTTTATTCCGTAAAGTTCCCAATATCTCATGAAAAATTAATTTTGCTGTAAATTTGGTTACACCAATTGAAAGAGCAATAAAATCCTATGAGGTTATAACTTTATTTTTTTTATGGTAACCATAAACAGACAAAATACAAAATACTGCGATAAACTATGCCATGAATCTATGTCAGACTTGCATTCTTCAAAAAGGGAGACATTTTAAAGTTCAATTTAATCTTTTATGTTTTTTTAAAGTTCAATATTGTACCATCGAGCCTTTTTTATTTAATTTTTATGACTTTCATTATTTTTTAATAGAAGTTCAACAATTCCTGTGACTAATTTTTTTTCTGTAACCGAAAAATTAAATTTTTAGCAGTCAAACAAATTTTTATATTAGTGACCTTTGATCAATTAAGTTCATTGAATTTACAGTTCATTAACTGGAGCAACGTACTGTAAACCCCATATTTTTAAATATACACAGAATCTATTTTTTGCAAATCCTGGTATATTTCGGTTGGTCAAAGATATCTTTTTTAATTTATGCATTGTATCAAAATGCATAACTTTACATCGGATTATAAAGATCACAGTTAATAACCCACAGCTCAGACAAACTAATCATAGCTTGTTTTACATAATCACATATCAGGTCAACAAGTCAAATTGTCAAAAATTGCAAAGCGAAAAGTTGTAGAGAAAAGGTGATTTTGATTTTTCACAAACTTTGTATTCGTGTATTTTTTAGGGTGTAAAAAGCCACTATAAACGTTTATTTTTTACCAATTTTTTCTAAAATATTTTGTTTTTCAAATGCTTATAAATTTTTTTTCGAAAATTAAAACAACGAGGATGATTTATGAACAACTCTACTGATCTACAGGAAACTGTATAGAGGTTTAGAACCTTACAAAATACATGTAATAGCACAAAACTGGCATTCGTAAATAAAATTTCAACCGGAGATATTGATGAAAACGTTTGAGCAGTTTTTTTGCTGATTTCTTCCTTATTTTTCTCACTTGTAACATAAACGTTGTTGATATAATTTAGGGGAAAAAAGTAAATAAAGCAAGCTTTCCAACGGTTGTAATATCGGATAAAATCCAGAAGTATTATGAATTTTTAAGTCAATTTAAGAAATAGGCGAGAAATGAAATTACCCCCAAAAGAAATCGGTGCTTGAAACGATAGAAAAATAAAACTCAGAAAGCGATGTTAAAATGTTTGTTTAAATGATAATTTTGATAAAAAATATACTTACATATCAGCCCTTAATCATACTCAAAGAACTTAGTCGAAAGTAAACTACAAATAAGAAGCCGATAGACAGAAAATAAAACTCAGAAAACTGTTAAAATGTTTGTTTCATAATTCTTTGTCAAAACGTGTATTTCCCATTGACTTCTAAACATACTCAAAGAACTTGAAGCATAGATTTACTAGAAAGGAAGTTTTAGAGCAATATAACTCTGAAAACATTGTAGTTTTTTATTATTTAAATTTTATAAAACATGTATTTGTTTATCAAATCTTAATGTTAATCACAAAACTTATACTTAAATAAGACCTTGAAAACAATGCTTTATTATTAATTTTAATAGAATGCGTGTTTTTTTTCTTAAGCTCTTACAAGTCAAACAATCAAGTCAGACGTTAACTAGGAACCTAATAGAAAAACGGAAATTGTGTGAGTTTAGTACCTTTTATAGATTTCTTTCTTATCAAATCATGATTGATTTTTAATGTTGAAACCTCTATATATGGAACGCTGAAAAAGGAAGTGAATCATAGACTGATTCACGGACCATCATATATGGCCCAGCAACCATGGCTTGTGAGATTTTCCAGAGAATGTTTTAATTCATAAAAGTAAATATAAAATATAATTGTTATTTCTAAACTTGCTTTTCTTACTTGTCAAATCCTTGGATAAAATCTGTAATAGCCTGCAGTAGTCTGACAGATCAATTAAGTGAGGATAGGCAGACTAAAATGATCATTAACGACATTTCAATTTGGACTATGCTGAACGTAAACTTTTGATTGGTCAAAAAGATTCGTAAAGTTTCGCTTCTTTTATTATTTAAACATCAGTTATTTATGATCTAATTATGTATTTAAATAAATTCTTTGACATTATCAATTAACCAAGTAGAACTGAAAGAAAATTTTACGTCGTAATTTTTTTTTCAAAATTGGCTCATAATTTAAAAAACAACTTGATGTTCTCTTTGCATTACGTCTTAATAAAAATTGCCCTTATTTCATTTTAACTGAATTAACGTCGAGTTGAGAAAGCCACGTGGTTTACCCGAGCACGTGTGGCCTATGTAAATGGCAAACAAACATCGAAAAAGAGGGGAAAATATACGGGTACAACCCTTTCTGGCGAGTTGTTTTCCAGCCGGATTTTCCAGTGAATAATCGCCGGATTGGGCTCAAGTTTGAAATCAGATCGAACAATTTTATCTCCTATGCGCCGGCAATAAAAGTTGCTCAAGTCGTCCGGGTCAAAAAGTTGAACTTAGTCCTTTTTCACAATTCGACCCAATTTTCAATTGGGTCAACAGGGGCGGCACGAGGCTTTTTAGAGAAAAATCTGGTGTTGATGTATAATGGATGTTGATAAAACTAAACAAGCGGCTGCAAGAAGAACCCAATAAAAAAAACTAACAACGAAACGATTAAACGATTAAAATAAAAACACCTATTATTGAGATTGAATCATTCCGAATATTGTTTACTATCTTTGCTTTTTTTACAGTGATGATGACATACTCATTTATTTTTTGCCCAATGGTATCCGAAAACATGTTATCTATATATCTGATTACTCTATTTTTCAAGTAATCTTTCTGAAAATAAAAAATACCTAGGAAAGTTTTACAGCGTTTTTTGTACCTTAGGCTAATGAAATGTGTATAGTGCCATGTATGCATGTGTATATAATATAGAGTATAGCACCGCTCCAGTAGGGAACATTACAAGAGTTGTATCTTTTCTTATCTATCTAAATTATACTGTTCTTTCTTAGTTACCTTATTGTTAGTTTTTAGCCATTTTCTCTGTTTTATTACAATGTACAAGGAACTTTTCTTTTATGACTTAGGCTCAAGGAGAGCCTCTCTTTTCTTTTCAAATTGATGTTTTTTTTTGTTATGCCTGGCGCCCGAGTAATAGGTAAATTTTCATTTCATATTTTCCTTTTAATCGTTTGTTTATCTACCTATCTGTCTGTTTCTTTCTTTACCACTGCTTCCCTCCCATCCTTTTACTGTTTTTTGTTATTTTTTTATTTCAGCGTCTTTCTCTCTCTCTCTCTCTCCCTCTCTCTCTTTTACTTCCTACTTATTCCTTACTCTCACCTTCCTGTTTCACTCTCTCACTCTCTCTCTCTCTCTCTCTTTTACTTCCTACTTATTCCTTACTCTCACCTTCCTGTTTCACTCCCTCTCTCTCTCTCTCTNCTCTTACTCTCGCCTTCCTGATTCACTCTCACTCACTCTCTCTATATCTATCTCTATCTCTCTCTCTCTATCTAACTATCTATTTATCTATCTGCTGCTTACAAATAATATAAAATTTTTTTTTTACACATATATTCGTTTCTTTTCCTCTCTCGCTTTCTCTCACTCACTCACGCACTCTCTCTCTATCTATCTAT